>NW_026683214.1:300000-481963 GCF_027579445.1 Ammospiza nelsoni | reverse complement strand
GCTTGAATTTTTTTTACCAGGAAGCCCTGAGTTCCAGGCTTACTTCATCTGCCAAAGGCATCCCAAAGGGAGTGCAGAAGTGCCACAACATGGCTGCTTTCACGGCTTTTTCCTTGGCAAGAAGCCCTAACATCAGGCTGATTTACTTTCCCAGGGTTACTGTTAGGCTTAGGCCTAGGACTTTTAAAACCAGGAAGCCCTGGGCTCCAGGCACACTGCAGCTGCAAAAGGCATCCCAAGGGGAGCGCAAAAGTGACGCAACTTGGCTGCCACCACTGATATTTCCATGAGACCATCCCGAACCATAGGCTGATTTTCCCCTTCCTAGGGTTAAGGTTTGAGTTACGCCTAGGGTAAGGGTCTATTAACCAGAAAGCCCTGAGTTCCAAGAACACAGCAGCTGCGAAGGACTAGCCAAGAAGAGCGCAAAAGTAGCACAACATGCCTGCCTCCACAGCTTTTTCCTTGGGGACATGCCCTAATTCCTGGCTGATTTGCCCTTTCTCGTCTTAGGGTTGGGGTTCGGCCTAGGGCTAGGATTTTTAAAATCAGGAATCCCTGAGTTCCAGGCACACTGGAGCTGTGAAAGGCATCCAAAAGGGAGTGCAAAAGTGCCACAACATGGCTGCTTTCACGGCTTTTTCCTTGGCAAGAAACCTAACATCAGGCTGATTTACTTTCCAGGGTTACTGTTAGGCTTAGGCCTAGGGCTAGGATTTTTGAAACTAGGAAGCCCTGGGCTCCAGGCACACTGCAGCTGTTCAAGGCATCCCAAGGGGAGTACAAAAGTGCAACAACATGGCAGCTTTCACAGCTTTTTCCTTGGCACCATCCCTATACCTAGGCTGATTTATCTGCCTAGGGTTAGGGTTAGGGTTCAGCCTAGGGCTTGATTTCTTTAACCAGGAAGCCCTGAGTTCCAGGCTTACTTCATCTGCCAAAGGCATCCCAAAGGAGTGCAGAAGTGCCACAACATGGCTGCTTTCACAGCTTTTCCCTTAAGGAAAGAACCCTAATACCCGGCTGATTTACCTTCCTAGGGTTACTGTTAGGCTTAGGCCTAGGACTTTTAAAACCAGGAAGCCCTGGGCTCCAGGCACACTGCAGCTGCAAAAGGCATCCAAGGGGAGCGCAAAAGTGACGCAACTTGGCTGCCACCACTGATATTTCCATGAGACCATCCCGAACCATAGGCTGATTTTCCTTCCTAGGGTTAAGGTTTGAGTTACGCCTAGGGTTAAGGGTTCTATTAACCAGAAAGCCCTGAGTTCCAAGAACACAGCAGCTGCGAAGGACTAGCCCAAGAAGAGCGCAAAGTACCACAACATGCCTGCCTCCACAGCTTTTTCCTTGGGGACATGCCTAATTCCTGGCTGATTTGCCTTTCTCGTCTTAGGGTTGGGGTTCGGCCTAGGGCTAGGACTTTTAAAACCAGGAAGCCCTGAGTTCCAGGCACACTGAGCTGTGAAAGGCATCCAAAAGGGAGTTGCAAAAGTGCCCACAACATGGCTGCTTTCACGGCTTTTTCCTTGGCAAGAAGCCTAACATCAGGCTGATTTACTTTCCCAGGGTTACTGTTAGGCTTAGGCCTAGGGCTAGGATTTTTGAAACTAGGAGGCCCTTAGCTCCAGGCACACTGCAGCTGTTCAAGGCATCCCAAGGGGAGTACAAAAGTGCAACAACATGGCAGCTTTCACAGCTTTTTCCTTGGCACCCATCCCCTATACCTAGGCTGATTTATCTGCCTAGGGTTAGGGTTTAGGGTTCAGCCTAGGGCTTGGATTTCTTTAACCAGGAAGCCCTGAGTTCCAGGCTTACTTCATCTGCCAAAGGCATCCCAAAGGGAGTGCAGAAGTGCCACAACATGGGCTGCTTTCACGGCTTTTTCTTGGCAAGAAGCCTAACATCAGGCCTGATTTACTTTCCCAGGGTTACTGTTAGGCTAAGGCCTAGGGCTAGGATTTTTGAAACTAGGAAGCCCTTAGCTCCAGGCACACTGCAGCTGTTCAAGGCATCCAAGGGGAGTACAAAAGTGCAACAACATGGCAGCTTTCACAGCTTTTTTCCTTGGCACCATCCCTATACCTAGGCTGATTTATCTGCCTAGGGTTAGGGTTAGGGGGTTCAGCCTAGGCTTGGATTTCTTTAACCAGGAAGCCCCGAGTTCCAGGCTTACTTCATCTGCCAAAGGCATCCAAAGGGAGTGCAGAAGTGCCACAACATGGCTGCTTTCACGGCTTTTTCCTTGGCAAGAAGCCTAACATTCAGGCTGATTTACTTTCCCAGGGTTACTGTTAGGCTTAGGCCTAGGGCTAGGATTTTGAAACTAGGAGGCCCTGGGCTCCAGGCACCACTGCAGCTGTTCAAGGCATCCCAAGGGGAGTACAAAAGTGCAACAACATGGCAGCTTTCACAGCTTTTTCCTTGGCACCATCCCTATACCTAGGCTGATTTATCTGCCTAGGGTTAGGGTTAGGGTTCAGCCTAGGGCTTGAATTTTTTTTACCAGGAAGCCCTGAGTTACAGGCTTACTTCATCTGCCAAAGGCATCCCAAAGGGAGTGCAGAAGTGCACAACATGGCTGCTTTCACGGCTTTCCCTTAGGAAGAACCCTAATACCCGGCTGATTTACCTTCCTAGGGTTACTGTTAGGCTTAGGCCTAGGACTTTTAAAACCAGGAAGCCCTGGGCTCCAGGCACACTGCAGCTGCGAAAGGCATCCCAAGGGGAGCGCAAAAGTGACGCAACTTGGCTGCCACCACTGATGATTTCCATGAGACCATCCCGAACCATAGGTTGATTTTCCTTCCTAGGGTTAAGGTTTGAGTTACGCCTAGGGTAAGGGTTCTATTAACCAGAAAGCCCTGAGTTCCAAGAACACAGCAGCTGCGAAGGACCAGCCAAGAAGAGCGCAAAAGTACCACAACATGCCTGCCTCCACAGCTTTTTCTTGGGGACATGCCTAATTCCTGGCTGATTTGCCTTTCTCGTCTTAGGGTTGGGGTTCGGCCTAGGCTAGGACTTTTTAAAACCAGGAAGCCCTGAGTTCCAGGCACACTGGAGCTGTGAAAGGCATCCAAAAGGGGGGGAGTGCAAAAGTGCCACAACATGGCTGCTTTCACGGCTTTTTCCTTGGCAAGAAGCCTAACATCAGGCTGATTTACTTTCCCAGGGTTACTGTTAGGCTTAGGCCTAGGGCTAGGATTTTTGAAACTAGGAAGCCCTTAGCTCCAGGCACACTGCAGCTGTTCAAGGCATCCCAAGGGGAGTACAAAAGTGCAACAACATGGCAGCTTTCACAGCTTTTTCCTTGGCACCATCCCTATACCTAGGCTGATTTATCTGCCTAGGGTTAGGGTTAGGGTTCAGCTAGGGCTTGGATTTCTTTAACCAGGAAGCCCTGAGTTCCAGGCTTACTTCATCTGCCAAAGGCATCCCAAAGGGAGTGCAGAAGTGCCACAACATGGCTGCTTTCACGGCTTTTCCCTTAGGAAGAACCCTAATACCGGCTGATTTACCTTCCTAGGGTTACTGTTAGGCTTAGGCCTAGGACTTTAAAACCAGGAAGCCCTGGGCTCCAGGCACACTGCAGCTGCGAAAGGCATCCCAAGGGGAGCGCAAAAGTGACGCAACTTGGCTGCCACCACTGATATTTCCATGAGACCATCCCGAACCATAGGCTGATTTTCCTTCCTAGGTTAAGGTTTGAGTTACGCCTAGGGTAAGGGTTCTATTAACAGAAAGCCCTGAGTTCCAGAACACAGCAGCTGCGAAGGACCAGCCAAGAAGAGCGCAAAAGTACCACAACATGCCTGCCTCCACAGCTTTTTCCTTGGGGACATGCCTAATTACCTGGCTGATTTGCCTTTCTCGTCTTAGGGTTGGGGTTCGGCCTAGGGCTAGGATTTTTAAAAGCAGGAAGCCCTGAGTTCCAGGCACACTGCAGCTGTGAAAGGCATCCAAAAGGGAGTGCAAAAGTGCCACAACATGGCTGCTTTCACGGCTTTTTCTTGGCAAGAAACCTAACATCAGGCTGATTTACTTTCCCAGGGTTACTGTTAGGCTTAGGCCTAGGGCTAGGATTTTTGAAACTAGGAAGCCCTTAGCTCCAGGCACACTGCAGCTGTTCAAGGCATCCAAGGGGAGTACAAAAGTGCAACAACATGGCAGCTTTCACAGCTTTTTCCTTGGCACCATCCCTATACCTAGGCTGATTTATCTGCCTAGGGTTAGGGTTAGGGTACAGCCTAGGGCTTGGATTTCTTAACCAGGAAGCCCTGAGTTCCAGGCTTACTTCATCTGCCAAAGGCATCCAAAGGGAGTGCAGAAGTGCCACAACATGGCTGCTTTCACGGCTTTTTCCTTGGCAAGAAGCCTAACATCAGGCTGATTTACTTTCCCAGGGTTACTGTTAGGCTTAGGCCTAGGGCTAGGATTTTTGAAACTAGGAGGCCCTTAGATCCAGGCACACTGCAGCTGTTCAAGGCATCCCAAGGGGAGTACAAAAGTGCAACAACATGGCAGCTTTCACAGCTTTTTCCTTGGCACCATCCCTATACCTAGGCTGATTTATCTGCCTAGGGTTAGGGTTAGGGTTCAGCCTAGGGCTTGAATTTCTTTAACCAGGAAGCCCTGAGTTCCAGGCTTACTTCATCTGCCAAAGGCATCCCAAGGGAGTGCAGAAGTGCCACAACATGGCTGCTTTCACGGCTTTTCCCTTAGGAAGAACCCTAATACCCGGCTGATTTACCTTCCTAGGGTTACTGTTAGGCTTAGGCCTAGGACTTTTAAAACCAGGAAGCCCTGGGCTCCCAGGCACACTGCAGCTGCAAAAGGCATCCCAAGGGGAGCGCAAAGTGACGCAACTTGGCTGCCACCACTGATATTTCCATGAGACCATCCCGAACCATAGGCTGATTTTCCTTCCTAGGGTTAAGGTTTGAGTTACGCCTAGGGTAAGGGTTCTATTAACCAGAAAGCCCTGAGTTCCAAGAACACAGCAGCTGCGAAGGACTAGCAAGAAGAGCGCAAAAGTACCACAACATGCCTGCCTCCACAGCTTTTTCCTTGGGACATGCCTAATTCCTGGCTGATTTGCCTTTCTCGTCTTAGGGTTGGGGTTCGGCCTAGGGCTAGGATTTTTAAAAGCAGGAAGCCCTGAGTTCCAGGCACACTGGAGCTGTGAAAGGCATCCAAAGGGAGTGCAAAAGTGCCACAACATGGCTGCTTTCACGGCTTTTTCCTTGGCAAGAAACCTAACATCAGGCTGATTTACTTTCCCAGGGTTACTGTTAGGCTTAGGCCTAGGGGTAGGATTTTTGAAACTAGGAAGCCCTGGGCTCCAGGCACACTGCAGCTGTTCAAGGCATCCCAAGGGGAGTACAAAAAGTGCAACAACATGGCAGCTTTCACAGCTTTTTCCTTGGCACCATCCCTATACCTAGGCTGATTTATCTGCCTAGGGTTAGGGTTAGGGTTCAGCCTAGGGCTTGAATTTCTTTAACCAGGAAGCCTGAGTTCCAGGCTTACTTCATCTGCCAAAGGCATCCCAAAGGGAGTGCAGAAGTGCCACAACATGGCTGCTTTCACTGGCTTTTCCCTTAGGAAGAACGCCCTAATCCCGGCTGATTTACCTTCCTAGGGTTACTGTTAGGCTTAGCCTAGGACTTTTAAAACCAGGAAGCCCTGGGCTCCAGGCACACTGCAGCTGCAAAGGCATCCCAAGGGGAGCGCAAAAGTGACGCAACTTGGCTGCCACCACTGATATTTCCATGAGACCATCCCGAACCATAGGCTGATTTTCCTTCCTAGGGTTTAAGGTTTGAGTTACGCCTAGGGGTAAGGGTTCTATTAACCAGAAAGCCCTGAGTTCCAAGAACACAGCAGCTGCGAAGGACTAGCCAAGAAGAGCGCAAAAGTACCACAACATGCCTGCCTCCACAGCTTTTTCCTTGGGGACATGCCTAATTCCTGGCTGATTTGCCTTTCTCGTCTTAGGGTTGGGGTTCGGCCTAGGGCTAGGATTTTTAAAGGCAGGAAGCCCTGAGTTCCAGGCACACTGGAGCTGTGAAAGGCATCCAAAAGGGAGTGCAAAAGTGCACAACATGGCTGCTTTCACGGCTTTTTCCTTGGCAAGAAACCTAACATCAGGCTGATTTACTTTCCCAGGGTTACTGTTAGGCTTAGGCCTAGGGCTAGGATTTTTGAAACTAGGAGGCCCTTAGCTCCAGGCACACTGCAGCTGTTCAAGGCATCCCAAGGGGAGTACAAAAGTGCAACAACATGGCAGCTTTCACAGCTTTTTTCCTTGGCACCATCCCTATACCTAGGCTGATTTATCTGCCTAGGGTTAGGGTTAGGGTTCAGCCTAGGGCTTGAATTTTTTTTACCAGGAAGCCCTGAGTTCCAGGCTTACTTCATCTGCCAAAGGCATCCAAAGGGAGTGCAGAGTGCCACAACATGGCTGCTTTCACGGCTTTTCCCTTAGGAAGAACCCTAATACCCGGCTGATTTACCTTCTAGGGTTACTGTTAGGCTTAGGCCTAGGACTTTTAAAACCAGGAAGCCCTGGGCTCCAGGCACACTGCAGCTGCAAAAGGGCATCCCAAGGGGAGCGCAAAAAGTGACGCAACTTGGCTGCCACCACTGATATTTCCATGAGACCATCCCGAACCATAGGCTGATTTTCCTTCCTAGGGTTAAGGTTTGAGTTACGCCTAGGGTAAGGGTTCTATTAACCAGAAAGCCCTGAGTTCCAAGAACACAGCAGCTGCGAAGGACTAGCCAAGAAGAGCGCAAAAGTACCACAACATGCCTGCCTCCACAGCTTTTTCCTTGGGGACATGCCTAATTCCTGGCTGATTTGCCTTTCTCGTCTTAGGGTTGGGGTTCGGCCTAGGGCTAGGACTTTTAAAACCAGGAAGCCCTGAGTTCCAGGCACACTGGAGCTGTGAAAGGCATCCAAAAGGGAGTGCAAAAGTGCACAACATGGCTGCTTTTCACGGCTTTTTCCTTGGCAAGAAGCCTAACATCAGGCTGATTTACTTTCCCAGGGTTACTGTTAGGCTAAGGCCTAGGGCTAGGATTTTTGAAACTAGGAAGCCCTTAGCTCCAGCACACTGCAGCTGTTCAAGCATCCCAAGGGGAGTACAAAGTGCAACAACATGGCAGCTTTCACAGCTTTTTCCTTGGCACCATCCCTATACCTAGGCTGATTTATCTGCCTAGGTTAGGGTTAGGGTTCAGCCTAGGGCTTGGATTTCTTTAACCAGGAAGCCCCGAGTTCCAGGCTTACTTCATCTGCCAAAGGCATCCCAAAGGGAGTGCAGAAGTGCCACAACATGGCTGCTTTCACGGCTTTTTCCTTGGCAAGAAGCCTAACATCAGGCTGATTTACTTTCCCAGGGTTACTGTTAGGCTTAGGCCTAGGGCTAGGATTTTTTTGAAACTAGGAGGCCCTTAGCTCCAGGCACACTGCAGCTGTTCAAGGCATCCCAAGGGGAGTACAAAAGTGCAACAACATGGCAGCTTTCACAGCTTTTTCCTTGGCACCATCCTATACCTAGGCTGATTTATCTGCCTAGGTGTTAGGGTTAGGGTTCAGCCTAGGGCTTGAATTTTTTTTACCAGGAAGCCCTGAGTTCCAGGCTTACTTCATCTGCCAAAGGCATCCCAAAGGGAGTGCAGAAGTGCCACAACATGGCTGCTTTCACGGCTTTTTCCCTTAGGAAGAACCCTAATACCCGGCTGATTTACCTTCCTAGGGTTACTGTTAGGCTTAGGCCTAGGACTTTTAAAACCAGGAAGCCCTGGGCTCCAGGCACACTGCAGCTGCAAAAAGCATCCCAAGGGGAGCGCAAAAGTGACCGCAACTTGGCTGCCACCACTGATATTTCCATGAGACCATCCCGAACCATAGGCTGATTTTCCTTCCTAGGGTTAAGGTTTGAGTTACGCCTAGGGTAAGGGTTCTATTAACCAGAAAGCCCTGAGTTCCAAGAACACAGCAGCTGCGAAGGACTAGCCAAGAAGAGCGCAAAAGTAGCACAACATGCCTGCCTCCACAGCTTTTTCCTTGGGGACATGCCTAATTCCTGGCTGATTTGCCTTTCTCGTCTTAGGGTTGGGGTTCGGCCTAGGGCTAGGATTTTTAAAACCAGGAAGCCCTGAGTTCCAGGCACACTGGAGCTGTGAAAGGCATCCAAAAGGGAGTGCAAAAGTGCCACAACATGGCTGCTTTCACGGCTTTTTCCTTGGCAAGAAGCCTAACATCAGGCTGATTTACTTTCCCAGGGTTACTGTTAGGCTTAGGCCTAGGGCTAGGATTTTTGAAACTAGGAGGCCCTTAGCTCCAGGCACACTGCAGCTGTTCAAGGCATCCCAAGGGGAGTACAAAAGTGCAACAACATGGCAGCTTTCACAGCTTTTTCCTTGGCACCATCCCTATACCTAGGCTGATTTATCTGCCTAGGGTTAGGGTTAGGGTTCAGCCTAGGGCTTGAATTTCTTTAACCAGGAAGCCCTGAGTTCCAGGCTTACTTCATCTGCCAAAGGCATCCCAAAGGGAGTGCAGAAGTGCCACAACATGGCTGCTTTCATGGCTTTTCCCTTAGGAAGAACCCTAATACCCGGCTGATTTACCTTCCTAGGGTTACTGTTAGGCTTAGGCCTAGGACTTTTAAAACCAGGAAGCCCTGGGCTCCAGGCACACTGCAGCTGCAAAAGGCATCCCAAGGGGAGCGCAAAAGTGACGCAACTTGGCTGCCACCACTGATATTTCCATGAGACCATCCCGAACCATAGGCTGATTTTCCTTCCTAGGGTTAAGGTTTGAGTTACGCCTAGGGTAAGGGTCTATTAACCAGAAAGCCCTGAGTTCCAAGAACACAGCAGCTGCGAAGGACTAGCCAAGAAGAGCGCAAAAGTACCACAACATGCCTGCCTCCACAGCTTTTTCCTTGGGGACATGCCTAATTCCTGGCTGATTTGCCTTTCTCGTCTTAGGGTTGGGGTTCGGCCTAGGGCTAGGACTTTTAAAACCAGGAAGCCCTGAGTTCCAGGCACACTGGAGCTGTGAAAGGCATCCAAAAGGGAGTGCAAAAGTGCAACAACATGGCAGCTTTCACAGCTTTTTCCTTGGCACCATCCCTATACCTAGGCTGATTTATCTGCCTAGGGTTAGGGTTAGGGTTCAGCCTAGGGCTTGGATTTCTTTAACCAGGAAGCCCTGAGTTCCAGGCTTACTTCATCTGCCAAAGGCATCCAAAAGGGAGTGCAAAAGTGCCACAACATGGCTGCTTTCACGGCTTTTTCCTTGGCAAGAAGCCTAACATCAGGCTGATTTACTTTCCCAGGGTTACTGTTAGGCTTAGGCCTAGGGCTAGGATTTTTGAAACTAGGAGGCCCTGGGCTCCAGGCACACTGCAGCTGTTCAAGGCATCCCAAGGGGAGTACAAAAGTGCAACAACATGGCAGCTTTCACAGCTTTTTCCTTGGCACCATCCCTATACCTAGGCTGATTTATCTGCCTAGGGTTAGGGTTAGGGTTCAGCCTAGGGCTTGAATTTCTTTAACCAGGAAGCCCTGAGTTCCAGGCTTACTTCATCTGCCAAAGGCATCCCAAAGGGAGTGCAGAAGTGCCACAACATGGCTGCTTTCACGGCTTTTCCCTTAGGAAGAACCCTAATACCCGGCTGATTTACCTTCCTAGGGTTACTGTTAGGCTTAGGCCTAGGACTTTTAAAACCAGGAAGCCCTGGGCTCCAGGCACACTGCAGCTGCAAAAGGCATCCCAAGGGGAGCGCAAAAGTGACGCAACTTGGCTGCCACCACTGATATTTCCATGAGACCATCCCGAACCATAGGCTGATTTTCCTTCCTAGGGTTAAGGTTTGAGTTACGCCTAGGGTAAGGGTCTATTAACCAGAAAGCCCTGAGTTCCAAGAACACAGCAGCTGCGAAGGACTAGCCAAGAAGAGCGCAAAAGTACCACAACATGCCTGCCTCCACAGCTTTTTCCTTGGGGACATGCCTAATTCCTGGCTGATTTGCCTTTCTCGTCTTAGGGTTGGGGTTCGGCCTAGGGCTAGGATTTTTAAAATCAGGAATCCCTGAGTTCCAGGCACACTGGAGCTGTGAAAGGCATCCAAAAGGGAGTGCAAAAGTGCCACAACATGGCTGCTTTCACGGCTTTTTCCTTGGCAAGAAGCCTAACATCAGGCTGATTTACTTTCCCAGGGTTACTGTTAGGCTTAGGCCTAGGGCTAGGATTTTTGAAACTAGGAAGCCCTTAGCTCCAGGCACACTGCAGCTGTTCAAGGCATCCCAAGGGGAGTACAAAAGTGCAACAACATGGCAGCTTTCACAGCTTTTTCCTTGGCACCATCCCTATACCTAGGCTGATTTATCTGCCTAGGGTTAGGGTTAGGGTTCAGCCTAGGGCTTGAATTTCTTTAACCAGGAAGCCCTGAGTTCCAGGCTTACTTCATCTGCCAAAGGCATCCCAAAGGGAGTGCAGAAGTGCCACAACATGGCTGCTTTCACGGCTTTTCCCTTAGGAAGAACCCTAATACCCGGCTGATTTACCTTCCTAGGGTTACTGTTAGGCTTAGGCCTAGGACTTTTAAAACCAGGAAGCCCTGGGCTCCAGGCACACTGCAGCTGCAAAAGGCATCCCAAGGGGAGCGCAAAAGTGACGCAACTTGGCTGCCACCACTGATATTTCCATGAGACCATCCCGAACCATAGGTTGATTTTCCTTCCTAGGGTTAAGGTTTGAGTTACGCCTAGGGTAAGGGTTCTATTAACCAGAAAGCCCTGAGTTCCAAGAACACAGCAGCTGCGAAGGACTAGCCAAGAAGAGCGCAAAAGTACCACAACATGCCTGCCTCCACAGCTTTTTCCTTGGGGACATGCCTAATTCCTGGCTGATTTGCCTTTCTCGTCTTAGGGTTGGGGTTCGGCCTAGGGCTAGGACTTTTAAAACCAGGAAGCCCTGAGTTCCAGGCACACTGGAGCTGTGAAAGGCATCCAAAAGGGAGTGCAAAAGTGCCACAACATGGCTGCTTTCACGGCTTTTTCCTTGGCAAGAAGCCTAACATCAGGCTGATTTACTTTCCCAGGGTTACTGTTAGGCTAAGGCCTAGGGCTAGGATTTTTGAAACTAGGAAGCCCTTAGCTCCAGGCACACTGCAGCTGTTCAAGGCATCCCAAGGGGAGTACAAAAGTGCAACAACATGGCAGCTTTCACAGCTTTTTACTTGGCACCATCCCTATACCTAGGCTGATTTATCTGCCTAGGGTTAGGGTTAGGGTTCAGCCTAGGGCTTGGATTTCTTTAACCAGGAAGCCCTGAGTTCCAGGCTTACTTCATCTGCCAAAGGCATCCCAAAGGGAGTGCAGAAGTGCCACAACATGGCTGCTTTCACGGCTTTTTCCTTGGCAAGAAGCCTAACATCAGGCTGATTTACTTTCCCAGAGTTACTGTTAGGCTTAGGCCTAGGGCTAGGATTTTTGAAACTAGGAAGCCCTTAGCTCCAGGCACACTGCAGCTGTTCAAGGCATCCCAAGGGGAGTACAAAAGTGCAACAACATGGCAGCTTTCACAGCTTTTTCCTTGGCACCATCCCTATACCTAGGCTGATTTATCTGCCTAGGGTTAGGGTTAGGGTTCAGCCTAGGGCTTGAATTTTTTTTACCAGGAAGCCCTGAGTTCCAGGCTTACTTCATCTGCCAAAGGCATCCCAAAGGGAGTGCAGAAGTGCCACAACATGGCTGCTTTCACGGCTTTTCCCTTAGGAAGAACCCTAATACCCGGCTGATTTACCTTCCTAGGGTTACTGTTAGGCTTAGGCCTAGGACTTTTAAAACCAGGAAGCCCTGGGCTCCAGGCACACTGCAGCTGCAAAAGGCATCCCAAGGGGAGCGCAAAAGTGACGCAACTTGGCTGCCACCACTGATATTTCCATGAGACCATCCCGAACCATAGGCTGATTTTCCTTCCTAGGGTTAAGGTTTGAGTTACGCCTAGGGTAAGGGTCTATTAACCAGAAAGCCCTGAGTTCCAAGAACACAGCAGCTGCGAAGGACTAGCCAAGAAGAGCGCAAAAGTACCACAACATGCCTGCCTCCACAGCTTTTTCCTTGGGGACATGCCTAATTCCTGGCTGATTTGCCTTTCTCGTCTTAGGGTTGGGGTTTGGCCTAGGGCTAGGATTTTTAAAAGCAGGAATCCCTGAGTTCCAGGCACACTGGAGCTGTGAAAGGCATCCAAAAGGGAGTGCAAAAGTGCCACAACATGGCTGCTTTCACGGCTTTTTCCTTGGCAAGAAGCCTAACATCAGGCTGATTTACTTTCCCAGGGTTACTGTTAGGCTTAGGCCTAGGGCTAGGATTTTTGAAACTAGGAAGCCCTGGGCTCCAGGCACACTGCAGCTGTTCAAGGCATCCCAAGGGGAGTACAAAAGTGCAACAACATGGCAGCTTTCACAGCTTTTTCCTTGGCACCATCCCTATACCTAGGCTGATTTATCTGCCTAGGGTTAGGGTTAGGGTTCAGCCTAGGGCTTGGATTTCTTTAACCAGGAAGCCCTGAGTTCCAGGCTTACTTCATCTGCCAAAGGCATCCCAAAGGGAGTGCAGAAGTGCCACAACATGGCTGCTTTCACGGCTTTTTCCTTGGCAAGAAGCCTAACATCAGGCTGATTTACTTTCCCAGGGTTACTGTTAGGCTAAGGCCTAGGGCTAGGATTTTTTAAACTAGGAAGCCCTTAGCTCCAGGCACACTGCAGCTGTTCAAGGCATCCCAAGGGGAGTACAAAAGTGCAACAACATGGCAGCTTTCACAGCTTTTTCCTTGGCACCATCCCTATACCTAGGCTGATTTATCTGCCTAGGGTTAGGGTTAGGGTTCAGCCTAGGGCTTGGATTTCTTTAACCAGGAAGCCCTGAGTTCCAGGCTTACTTCATCTGCCAAAGGCATCCCAAAGGGAGTGCAGAAGTGCCACAACATGGCTGCTTTCACGGCTTTTTCCTTGGCAAGAAGCCTAACATCAGGCTGATTTACTTTCCCAGGGTTACTGTTAGGCTTAGGCCTAGGGCTAGGATTTTTGAAACTAGGAAGCCCTTAGCTCCAGGCACACTGCAGCTGTTCAAGGCATCCCAAGGGGAGTACAAAAGTGCAACAACATGGCAGCTTTCACAGCTTTTTCCTTGGCACCATCCCTATACCTAGGCTGATTTATCTGCCTAGGGTTAGGGTTAGGGTTCAGCCTAGGGCTTGAATTTCTTTAACCAGGAAGCCCTGAGTTCCAGGCTTACTTCATCTGCCAAAGGCATCCCAAAGGGAGTGCAGAAGTGCCACAACATGGCTGCTTTCACGGCTTTTCCCTTAGGAAGAACCCTAATACCCGGCTGATTTACCTTCCTAGGGTTACTGTTAGGCTTAGGCCTAGGACTTTTAAAACCAGGAAGCCCTGGGCTCCAGGCACACTGCAGCTGCAAAAGGCATCCCAAGGGGAGCGCAAAAGTGACGCAACTTGGCTGCCACCACTGATATTTCCATGAGACCATCCCGAACCATAGGCTGATTTTCCTTCCTAGGGTTAAGGTTTGAGTTACGCCTAGGGTAAGGGTTCTATTAACCAGAAAGCCCTGAGTTCCAAGAACACAGCAGCTGCGAAGGACTAGCCAAGAAGAGCGCAAAAGTACCACAACATGCCTGCCTCCACAGCTTTTTCCTTGGGGACATGCCTAATTCCTGGCTGATTTGCCTTTCTCGTCTTAGGGTTGGGGTTCGGCCTAGGGCTAGGATTTTTAAAAGCAGGAAGCCCTGAGTTCCAGGCACACTGGAGCTGTGAAAGGCATCCAAAAGGGAGTGCAAAAGTGCCACAACATGGCTGCTTTCACGGCTTTTTCCTTGGCAAGAAGCCTAACATCAGGCTGATTTACTTTCCCAGGGTTACTGTTAGGCTTAGGCCTAGGGCTAGGATTTTTGAAACTAGGAGGCCCTTAGCTCCAGGCACACTGCAGCTGTTCAAGGCATCCCAAGGGGAGTACAAAAGTGCAACAACATGGCAGCTTTCACAGCTTTTTCCTTGGCACCATCCCTATACCTAGGCTGATTTATCTGCCTAGGGTTAGGGTTAGGGTTCAGCCTAGGGCTTGAATTTTTTTTACCAGGAAGCCCTGAGTTCCAGGCTTACTTCATCTGCCAAAGGCATCCCAAAGGGAGTGCAGAAGTGCCACAACATGGCTGCTTTCACGGCTTTTCCCTTAGGAAGAACCCTAATACCCGGCTGATTTACCTTCCTAGGGTTACTGTTAGGCTTAGGCCTAGGACTTTTAAAACCAGGAAGCCCTGGGCTCCAGGCACACTGCAGCTGCAAAAGGCATCCCAAGGGGAGCGCAAAAGTGACGCAACTTGGCTGCCACCACTGATATTTCCATGAGACCATCCCGAACCATAGGCTGATTTTCCTTCCTAGGGTTAAGGTTTGAGTTACGCCTAGGGTAAGGGTCTATTAACCAGAAAGCCCTGAGTTCCAAGAACACAGCAGCTGCGAAGGACTAGCCAAGAAGAGCGCAAAAGTACCAAAACATGCCTGCCTCCACAGCTTTTTCCTTGGGGACATGCCTAATTCCTGGCTGATTTGCCTTTCTCGTCTTAGGGTTGGGGTTCGGCCTAGGGCTAGGATTTTTAAAATCAGGAAGCCCTTAGTTCCAGGCACACTGGAGCTGTGAAAGGCATCCAAAAGGGAGTGCAAAAGTGCCACAACATGGCTGCTTTCACGGCTTTTTCCATGGCAAGAAACCTAACATCAGGCTGATTTACTTTCCCAGGGTTACTGTTAGGCTTAGGCCTAGGGCTAGGATTTTTGAAACTAGGAAGCCCTTAGCTCCAGGCACACTGCAGCTGTTCAAGGCATCCCAAGGGGAGTACAAAAGTGCAACAACATGGCAGCTTTCACAGCTTTTTCCTTGGCACCATCCCTATACCTAGGCTGATTTATCTGCCTAGGGTTAGGGTTAGGGATCAGCCTAGGGCTTGGATTTCTTTAACCAGGAAGCCCTGAGTTCCAGGCTTACTTCATCTGCCAAAGGCATCCCAAAGGGAGTGCAGAAGTGCCACAACATGGCTGCTTTCACGGCTTTTCCCTTAGGAAGAACCCTAATACCCGGCTGATTTACCTTCCTAGGGTTACTGTTAGGCTTAGGCCTAGGACTTTTAAAACCAGGAAGCCCTGGGCTCCAGGCACACTGCAGCTGCAAAAGGCATCCCAAGGGGAGCGCAAAAGTGACGCAACTTGGCTGCCACCACTGATATTTCCATGAGACCATCCCGAACCATAGGCTGATTTTCCTTCCTAGGGTTAAGGTTTGAGTTACGCCTAGGGTAAGGGTTCTATTAACCAGAAAGCCCTGAGTTCCAAGAACACAGCAGCTGCGAAGGACTAGGCAAGAAGAGCGCAAAAGTAGCACAACATGCCTGCCTCCACAGCTTTTTCCTTGGGGACATGCCTAATTCCTGGCTGATTTGCCTTTCTCGTCTTAGGGTTGGGGTTCGGCCTAGGGCTAGGACTTTTAAAACCAGGAAGCCCTGAGTTCCAGGCACACTGGAGCTGTGAAAGGCATCCAAAAGGGAGTGCAAAAGTGCCACAACATGGCTGCTTTCACGGCTTTTTCCTTGGCAAGAAGCCTAACATCAGGCTGATTTACTTTCCCAGGGTTACTGTTAGGCTTAGGCCTAGGGCTAGGATTTTTGAAACTAGGAAGCCCTTAGCTCCAGGCACACTGCAGCTGTTCAAGGCATCCCAAGGGGAGTACAAAAGTGCAACAACATGGCAGCTTTCACAGCTTTTTCCTTGGCACCATCCCTATACCTAGGCTGATTTATCTGCCTAGGGTTAGGGTTAGGGTTCATCCTAGGGCTTGGATTTCTTTAACCAGGAAGCCCCGAGTTCCAGGCTTACTTCATCTGCCAAAGGCATCCCAAAGGGAGTGCAGAAGTGCCACAACATGGCTGCTTTCACGGCTTTTTCCTTGGCAAGAAGCCTAACATCAGGCTGATTTACTTTCCCAGGGTTACTGTTAGGCTTAGGCCTAGGGCTAGGACTTTTGAAACTAGGAAGCCCTTAGCTCCAGGCACACTGCAGCTGTTCAAGGCATCCCAAGGGGAGTACAAAAGTGCAACAACATGGCAGCTTTCACAGCTTTTTCCTTGGCACCATCCCTATACCTAGGCTGATTTATCTGCCTAGGGTTAGGGTTAGGGTTCAGCCTAGGGCTTGAATTTTTTTTACCAGGAAGCCCTGAGTTCCAGGCTTACTTCATCTGCCAAAGGCATCCCAAAGGGAGTGCAGAAGTGCCACAACATGGCTGCTTTCACGGCTTTTCCCTTAGGAAGAACCCTAATACCCGGCTGATTTACCTTCCTAGGGTTACTGTTAGGCTTAGGCCTAGGACTTTTAAAACCAGGAAGCCCTGGGCTCCAGGCACACTGCAGCTGCAAAAGGCATCCCAAGGGGAGCGCAAAAGTGACGCAACTTGGCTGCCACCACTGATATTTCCATGAGACCATCCCGAACCATAGGCTGATTTTCCTTCCTAGGGTTAAGGTTTGAGTTACGCCTAGGGTAAGGGTTCTATTAACCAGAAAGCCCTGAGTTCCAAGAACACAGCAGCTGCGAAGGACTAGCCAAGAAGAGCGCAAAAGTACCACAACATGCCTGCCTCCACAGCTTTTTCCTTGGGGACATGCCTAATTCCTGGCTGATTTGCCTTTCTCGTCTTAGGGTTGGGGTTCGGCCTAGGGCTAGGATTTTTAAAAGCAGGAAGCCCTGAGTTCCAGGCACACTGGAGCTGTGAAAGGCATCCAAAAGGGAGTGCAAAAGTGCCACAACATGGCTGCTTTCACGGCTTTTTCCTTGGCAAGAAGCCTAACATCAGGCTGATTTACTTTCCCAGGGTTACTGTTAGGCTTAGGCCTAGGGCTAGGATTTTTGAAACTAGGAGGCCCTGGGCTCCAGGCACACTGCAGCTGTTCAAGGCATCCCAAGGGGAGTACAAAAGTGCAACAACATGGCAGCTTTCACAGCTTTTTCCTTGGCACCATCCCTATACCTAGGCTGATTTATCTGCCTAGGGTTAGGGTTAGGGTTCAGCCTAGGGCTTGAATTTCTTTAACCAGGAAGCCCTGAGTTCCAGGCTTACTTCATCTGCCAAAGGCATCCCAAAGGGAGTGCAGAAGTGCCACAACATGGCTGCTTTCATGGCTTTTCCCTTAGGAAGAACCCTAATACCCGGCTGATTTACCTTCCTAGGGTTACTGTTAGGCTTAGGCCTAGGACTTTTAAAACCAGGAAGCCCTGGGCTCCAGGCACACTGCAGCTGCAAAAGGCATCCCAAGGGGAGCGCAAAAGTGACGCAACTTGGCTGCCACCACTGATATTTCCATGAGACCATCCCGAACCATAGGCTGATTTTCCTTCCTAGGGTTAAGGTTTGAGTTACGCCTAGGGTAAGGGTCTATTAACCAGAAAGCCCTGAGTTCCAAGAACACAGCAGCTGCGAAGGACTAGCCAAGAAGAGCGCAAAAGTAGCACAACATGCCTGCCTCCACAGCTTTTTCCTTGGGGACATGCCTAATTCCTGGCTGATTTGCCTTTCTCGTCTTAGGGTTGGGGTTCGGCCTAGGGCTAGGATTTTTAAAATCAGGAATCCCTGAGTTCCAGGCACACTGGAGCTGTGAAAGGCATCCAAAAGGGAGTGCAAAAGTGCCACAACATGGCTGCTTTCACGGCTTTTTCCTTGGCAAGAAACCTAACATCAGGCTGATTTACTTTCCCAGGGTTACTGTTAGGCTTAGGCCTAGGGCTAGGATTGTTGAAACTAGGAAGCCCTGGGCTCCAGGCACACTGCAGCTGTTCAAGGCATCCCAAGGGGAGTACAAAAGTGCAACAACATGGCAGCTTTCACAGCTTTTTCCTTGGCACCATCCCTATACCTAGGCTGATTTATCTGCCTAGGGTTAGGGTTAGGGTTCAGCCTAGGGCTTGGATTTCTTTAACCAGGAAGCCCTGAGTTCCAGGCTTACTTCATCTGCCAAAGGCATCCCAAAGGGAGTGCAAAAGTGCCACAACATGGCTGCTTTCACGGCTTTTCCCTTAGGAAGAACCCTAATACCCGGCTGATTTACCTTCCTAGGGTTACTGTTAGGCTTAGGCCTAGGACTTTTAAAACCAGGAAGCCCTGGGCTCCAGGCACACTGCAGCTGCGAAAGGCATCCCAAGGGGAGCGCAAAAGTGACGCAACTTGGCTGCCACCACTGATATTTCCATGAGACCATCCCGAACCATAGGTTGATTTTCCTTCCTAGGGTTAAGGTTTGAGTTACGCCTAGGGTAAGGGTTCTATTAACCAGAAAGCCCTGAGTTCCAAGAACACAGCAGCTGCGAAGGACTAGCCAAGAAGAGCGCAAAAGTACCACAACATGCCTGCCTCCACAGCTTTTTCCTTGGGGACATGCCTAATTCCTGGCTGATTTGCCTTTCTCGTCTTAGGGTTGGGGTTCGGCCTAGGGCTAGGACTTTTAAAAGCAGGAAGCCCTGAGTTCCAGGCACACTGGAGCTGTGAAAGGCATCCAAAAGGGAGTGCAAAAGTGCCACAACATGGCTGCTTTCACGGCTTTTTCCTTGGCAAGAAGCCTAACATCAGGCTGATTTACTTTCCCAGGGTTACTGTTAGGCTAAGGCCTAGGGCTAGGATTTTTGAAACTAGGAAGCCCTTAGCTCCAGGCACACTGCAGCTGTTCAAGGCATCCCAAGGGGAGTACAAAAGTGCAACAACATGGCAGCTTTCACAGCTTTTTCCTTGGCACCATCCCTATACCTAGGCTGATTTATCTGCCTAGGGTTAGGGTTAGGGTTCAGCCTAGGGCTTGAATTTCTTTAACCAGGAAGCCCTGAGTTCCAGGCTTACTTCATCTGCCAAAGGCATCCCAAAGGGAGTGCAGAAGTGCCACAACATGGCTGCTTTCACGGCTTTTTCCTTGGCAAGAAGCCTAACATCAGGCTGATTTACTTTCCCAGGGTTACTGTTAGGCTAAGGCCTAGGGCTAGGATTTTTGAAACTAGGAAGCCCTTAGCTCCAGGCACACTGCAGCTGTTCAAGGCATCCCAAGGGGAGTACAAAAGTGCAACAACATGGCAGCTTTCACAGCTTTTTACTTGGCACCATCCCTATACCTAGGCTGATTTATCTGCCTAGGGTTAGGGTTAGGGTTCAGCCTAGGGCTTGGATTTCTTTAACCAGGAAGCCCTGAGTTCCAGGCTTACTTCATCTGCCAAAGGCATCCCAAAGGGAGTGCAGAAGTGCCACAACATGGCTGCTTTCACGGCTTTTTCCTTGGCAAGAAGCCTAACATCAGGCTGATTTACTTTCCCAGGGTTACTGTTAGGCTTAGGCCTAGGGCTAGGATTTGTGAAACTAGGAAGCCCTTAGCTCCAGGCACACTGCAGCTGTTCAAGGCATCCCAAGGGGAGTACAAAAGTGCAACAACATGGCAGCTTTCACAGCTTTTTCCTTGGCACCATCCCTATACCTAGGCTGATTTATCTGCCTAGGGTTAGGGTTAGGGTTCAGCCTAGGGCTTGAATTTTTTTTACCAGGAAGCCCTGAGTTCCAGGCTTACTTCATCTGCCAAAGGCATCCCAAAGGGAGTGCAGAAGTGCCACAACATGGCTGCTTTCACGGCTTTTCCCTTAGGAAGAACCCTAATACCCGGCTGATTTACCTTCCTAGGGTTACTGTTAGGCTTAGGCCTAGGACTTTTAAAACCAGGAAGCCCTGGGCTCCAGGCACACTGCAGCTGCAAAAGGCATCCCAAGGGGAGCGCAAAAGTGACGCAACTTGGCTGCCACCACTGATATTTCCATGAGACCATCCCGAACCATAGGCTGATTTTCCTTCCTAGGGTTAAGGTTTGAGTTACGCCTAGGGTAAGGGTCTATTAACCAGAAAGCCCTGAGTTCCAAGAACACAGCAGCTGCGAAGGACTAGCCAAGAAGAGCGCAAAAGTACCACAACATGCCTGCCTCCACAGCTTTTTCCTTGGGGACATGCCTAATTCCTGGCTGATTTGCCTTTCTCGTCTTAGGGTTGGGGTTTGGCCTAGGGCTAGGATTTTTAAAATCAGGAATCCCTGAGTTCCAGGCACACTGGAGCTGTGAAAGGCATCCAAAAGGGAGTGCAAAAGTGCCACAACATGGCTGCTTTCACGGCTTTTTCCTTGGCAAGAAGCCTAACATCAGGCTGATTTACTTTCCCAGGGTTACTGTTAGGCTTAGGCCTAGGGCTAGGATTTTTGAAACTAGGAAGCCCTGGGCTCCAGGCACACTGCAGCTGTTCAAGGCATCCCAAGGGGAGTACAAAAGTGCAACAACATGGCAGCTTTCACAGCTTTTTCCTTGGCACCATCCCTATACCTAGGCTGATTTATCTGCCTAGGGTTAGGGTTAGGGTTCAGCCTAGGGCTTGGATTTCTTTAACCAGGAAGCCCTGAGTTCCAGGCTTACTTCATCTGCCAAAGGCATCCCAAAGGGAGTGCAGAAGTGCCACAACATGGCTGCTTTCACGGCTTTTTCCTTGGCAAGAAGCCTAACATCAGGCTGATTTACTTTCCCAGGGTTACTGTTAGGCTTAGGCCTAGGGCTAGGATTTTTGAAACTAGGAAGCCCTTAGCTCCAGGCACACTGCAGCTGTTCAAGGCATCCCAAGGGGAGTACAAAAGTGCAACAACATGGCAGCTTTCACAGCTTTTTCCTTGGCACCATCCCTATACCTAGGCTGATTTATCTGCCTAGGGTTAGGGTTAGGGTTCAGCCTAGGGCTTGAATTTCTTTAACCAGGAAGCCCTGAGTTCCAGGCTTACTTCATCTGCCAAAGGCATCCCAAAGGGAGTGCAGAAGTGCCACAACATGGCTGCTTTCACGGCTTTTCCCTTAGGAAGAACCCTAATACCCGGCTGATTTACCTTCCTAGGGTTACTGTTAGGCTTAGGCCTAGGACTTTTAAAACCAGGAAGCCCTGGGCTCCAGGCACACTGCAGCTGCAAAAGGCATCCCAAGGGGAGCGCAAAAGTGACGCAACTTGGCTGCCACCACTGATATTTCCATGAGACCATCCCGAACCATAGGTTGATTTTCCTTCCTAGGGTTAAGGTTTGAGTTACGCCTAGGGTAAGGGTTCTATTAACCAGAAAGCCCTGAGTTCCAAGAACACAGCAGCTGCGAAGGACTAGCCAAGAAGAGCGCAAAAGTACCACAACATGCCTGCCTCCACAGCTTTTTCCTTGGGGACATGCCTAATTCCTGGCTGATTTGCCTTTCTCGTCTTAGGGTTGGGGTTCGGCCTAGGGCTAGGACTTTTAAAACCAGGAAGCCCTGAGTTCCAGGCACACTGCAGCTGTGAAAGGCATCCAAAAGGGAGTGCAAAAGTGCCACAACATGGCTGCTTTCACGGCTTTTTCCTTGGCAAGAAGCCTAACATCAGGCTGATTTACTTTCCCAGGGTTACTGTTAGGCTTAGGCCTAGGGCTAGGATTTTTGAAACTAGGAAGCCCTTAGCTCCAGGCACACTGCAGCTGTTCAAGGCATCCCAAGGGGAGTACAAAAGTGCAACAACATGGCAGCTTTCACAGCTTTTTCCTTGGCACCATCCCTATACCTAGGCTGATTTATCTGCCTAGGGTTAGGGTTAGGGTTCAGCCTAGGGCTTGAATTTCTTTAACCAGGAAGCCCTGAGTTCCAGGCTTACTTCATCTGCCAAAGGCATCCCAAAGGGAGTGCAGAAGTGCCACAACATGGCTGCTTTCACGGCTTTTCCCTTAGGAAGAACCCTAATACCCGGCTGATTTACCTTCCTAGGGTTACTGTTAGGCTTAGGCCTAGGACTTTTAAAACCAGGAAGCCCTGGGCTCCAGGCACACTGCAGCTGCGAAAGGCATCCCAAGGGGAGCGCAAAAGTGACGCAACTTGGCTGCCACCACTGATATTTCCATGAGACCATCCCGAACCATAGGCTGATTTTCCTTCCTAGGGTTAAGGTTTGAGTTACGCCTAGGGTAAGGGTTCTATTAACCAGAAAGCCCTGAGTTCCAAGAACACAGCAGCTGCGAAGGACTAGCCAAGAAGAGCGCAAAAGTAGCACAACATGCCTGCCTCCACAGCTTTTTCCTTGGGGACATGCCTAATTCCTGGCTGATTTGCCTTTCTCGTTTTAGGGTTGGGGTTCGGCCTAGGGCTAGGATTCTTAAAATCAGGAATCCCTGAGTTCCAGGCACACTGGAGCTGTGAAAGGCATCCAAAAGGGAGTGCAAAAGTGCCACAACATGGCTGCTTTCACGGCTTTTTCCTTGGCAAGAAACCTAACATCAGGCTGATTTACTTTCCCAGGGTTACTGTTAGGCTTAGGCCTAGGGGTAGGATTTTTGAAACTAGGAAGCCCTGGGCTCCAGGCACACTGCAGCTGTTCAAGGCATCCCAAGGGGAGTACAAAAGTGCAACAACATGGCAGCTTTCACAGCTTTTTCCTTGGCACCATCCCTATACCTAGGCTGATTTATCTGCCTAGGGTTAGGGTTAGGGTTCAGCCTAGGGCTTGAATTTCTTTAACCAGGAAGCCCTGAGTTCCAGGCTTACTTCATCTGCCAAAGGCATCCCAAAGGGAGTGCAGAAGTGCCACAACATGGCTGCTTTCACGGCTTTTCCCTTAGGAAGAACCCTAATACCCGGCTGATTTACCTTCCTAGGGTTACTGTTAGGCTTAGGCCTAGGACTTTTAAAACCAGGAAGCCCTGGGCTCCAGGCACACTGCAGCTGCGAAAGGCATCCCAAGGGGAGCGCAAAAGTGACGCAACTTGGCTGCCACCACTGATATTTCCATGAGACCATCCCGAACCATAGGCTGATTTTCCTTCCTAGGGTTAAGGTTTGAGTTACGCCTAGGGTAAGGGTTCTATTAACCAGAAAGCCCTGAGTTCCAAGAACACAGCAGCTGCGAAGGACTAGCCAAGAAGAGCGCAAAAGTAGCACAACATGCCTGCCTCCACAGCTTTTTCCTTGGGGACATGCCTAATTCCTGGCTGATTTGCCTTTCTCGTCTTAGGGTTGGGGTTCGGCCTAGGGCTAGGATTTTTAAAAGCAGGAAGCCCTGAGTTCCAGGCACACTGGAGCTGTGAAAGGCATCCAAAAGGGAGTGCAAAAGTGCCACAACATGGCTGCTTTCACGGCTTTTTCCTTGGCAAGAAGCCTAACATCAGGCTGATTTACTTTCCCAGGGTTACTGTTAGGCTTAGGCCTAGGGCTAGGATTTTTGAAACTAGGAGGCCCTGGGCTCCAGGCACACTGCAGCTGTTCAAGGCATCCCAAGGGGAGTACAAAAGTGCAACAACATGGCAGCTTTCACAGCTTTTTCCTTGGCACCATCCCTATACCTAGGCTGATTTATCTGCCTAGGGTTAGGGTTAGGGTTCAGCCTAGGGCTTGAATTTCTTTAACCAGGAAGCCCTGAGTTCCAGGCTTACTTCATCTGCCAAAGGCATCCCAAAGGGAGTGCAGAAGTGCCACAACATGGCTGCTTTCACGGCTTTTCCCTTAGGAAGAACCCTAATACCCGGCTGATTTACCTTCCTAGGGTTACTGTTAGGCTTAGGCCTAGGACTTTTAAAACCAGGAAGCCCTGGGCTCCAGGCACACTGCAGCTGCAAAAGGCATCCCAAGAGGAGCGCAAAAGTGACGCAACTTGGCTGCCACGACTGATATTTCCATGAGACCATCCCGAACCATAGGCTGATTTTCCTTCCTAGGGTTAAGGTTTGAGTTACGCCTAGGGTAAGGGTCTATTAACCAGAAAGCCCTGAGTTCCAAGAACACAGCAGCTGCGAAGGACTAGCCAAGAAGAGCGCAAAAGTAGCACAACATGCCTGCCTCCACAGCTTTTTCCTTAGGGACATGCCTAATTCCTGGCTGATTTGCCTTTCTCGTCTTAGGGTTGGGGTTCGGCCTAGGGCTAGGATTTTTAAAATCAGGAATCCCTGAGTTCCAGGCACACTGGAGCTGTGAAAGGCATCCAAAAGGGAGTGCAAAAGTGCCACAACATGGCTGCTTTCACGGCTTTTTCCTTGGCAAGAAACCTAACATCAGGCTGATTTACTTTCCCAGGGTTACTGTTAGGCTTAGGCCTAGGGCTAGGATTTTTGAAACTAGGAAGCCCTTAGCTCCAGGCACACTGCAGCTGTTCAAGGCATCCCAAGGGGAGTACAAAAGTGCAACAACATGGCAGCTTTCACAGCTTTTTCCTTGGCACCATCGCTATACCTAGGCTGATTTATCTGCCTAGGGTTAGGGTTAGGGTTCAGCCTAGGGCTTGGATTTCTTTAACCAGGAAGCCCTGAGTTCCAGGCTTACTTCATCTGCCAAAGGCATCCCAAAGGGAGTGCAGAAGTGCCACAACATGGCTGCTTTCACGGCTTTTCCCTTAGGAAGAACCCTAATACCCGGCTGATTTACCTTCCTAGGGTTACTGTTAGGCTTAGGCCTAGGACTTTTAAAACCAGGAAGCCCTGGGCTCCAGGCACACTGCAGCTGCAAAAGGCATCCCAAGGGGAGCGCAAAAGTGACGCAACTTGGCTGCCACCACTGATATTTCCATGAGACCATCCCGAACCATAGGCTGATTTTCCTTCCTAGGGTTAAGGTTTGAGTTACGCCTAGGGTAAGGGTTCTATTAACCAGAAAGCCCTGAGTTCCAAGAACACAGCAGCTGCGAAGGACTAGCCAAGAAGAGCGCAAAAGTACCACAACATGCCTGCCTCCACAGCTTTTTCCTTGGGGACATGCCTAATTCCTGGCTGATTTGCCTTTCTCGTCTTAGGGTTGGGGTTCGGCCTAGGGCTAGGATTTTTAAAACCAGGAAGCCCTGAGTTCCAGGCACACTGGAGCTGTGAAAGACATCCAAAAGGGAGTGCAAAAGTGCCACAACATGGCTGCTTTCACGGCTTTTTCCTTGGCAAGAAGCCTAACATCAGGCTGATTTACTTTCCCAGGGTTACTGTTAGGCTTAGGCCTAGGGCTAGGATTTTTGAAACTAGGAAGCCCTTAGCTCCAGGCACACTGCAGCTGTTCAAGGCATCCCAAGGGGAGTACAAAAGTGCAACAACATGGCAGCTTTCACAGCTTTTTCCTTGGCACCATCCCTATACCTAGGCTGATTTATCTGCCTAGGGTTAGGGTTAGGGTTCAGCCTAGGGCTTGGATTTCTTTAACCAGGAAGCCCTGAGTTCCAGGCTTACTTCATCTGCCAAAGGCATCCCAAAGGGAGTGCAGAAGTGCCACAACATGGCTGCTTTCACGGCTTTTTCCTTGGCAAGAAGCCTAACATCAGGCTGATTTACTTTCCCAGGGTTACTGTTAGGCTAAGGCCTAGGGCTAGGATTTTTGACACTAGGAAGCCCTTAGCTCCAGGCACACTGCAGCTGTTCAAGGCATCCCAAGGGGAGTACAAAAGTGCAACAACATGGCAGCTTTCACAGCTTTTTCCTTGGCACCATCCCTATACCTAGGCTGATTTATCTGCCTAGGGTTAGGGTTAGGGTTCAGCCTAGGGCTTGGATTTCTTTAACCAGGAAGCCCCGAGTTCCAGGCTTACTTCATCTGCCAAAGGCATCCCAAAGGGAGTGCAGAAGTGCCACAACATGGCTGCTTTCACGGCTTTTTCCTTGGCAAGAAGCCTAACATCAGGCTGATTTACTTTCCCAGGGTTACTGTTAGGCTTAGGCCTAGGGCTAGGATTTTTGAAACTAGGAGGCCCTTAGCTCCAGGCACACTGCAGCTGTTCAAGGCATCCCAAGGGGAGTACAAAAGTGCAACAACATGGCAGCTTTCACAGCTTTTTCCTTGGCACCATCGCTATACCTAGGCTGATTTATCTGCCTAGGGTTAGGGTTAGGGTTCAGCCTAGGGCTTGAATTTTTTTTACCAGGAAGCCCTGAGTTCCAGGCTTACTTCATCTGCCAAAGGCATCCCAAAGGGAGTGCAGAAGTGCCACAACATGGCTGCTTTCACGGCTTTTCCCTTAGGAAGAACCCTAATACCCGGCTGATTTACCTTCCTAGGGTTACTGTTAGGCTTAGGCCTAGGACTTTTAAAACCAGGAAGCCCTGGGCTCCAGGCACACTGCAGCTGCAAAAGGCATCCCAAGGGGAGCGCAAAAGTGACGCAACTTGGCTGCCACCACTGATATTTCCATGAGACCATCCCGAACCATAGGCTGATTTTCCTTCCTAGGGTTAAGGTTTGAGTTACGCCTAGGGTAAGGGTCTATTAACCAGAAAGCCCTGAGTTCCAAGAACACAGCAGCTGCGAAGGACTAGCCAAGAAGAGCGCAAAAGTACCACAACATGCCTGCCTCCACAGCTTTTTCCTTGTGGACATGCCTAATTCCTGGCTGATTTGCCTTTCTCGTCTTAGGGTTGGGGTTCGGCCTAGGGCTAGGATTTTTAAAATCAGGAATCCCTGAGTTCCAGGCACACTGGAGCTGTAAAAGGCATCCAAAAGGGAGTGCAAAAGTGCCACAACATGGCTGCTTTCACGGCTTTTTCCTTGGCAAGAAACCTAACATCAGGCTGATTTACTTTCCCAGGGTTACTGTTAGGCTTAGGCCTAGGGCTAGGATTTTTGAAACTAGGAAGCCCTGGGCTCCAGGCACACTGCAGCTGTTCAAGGCATCCCAAGGGGAGTACAAAAGTGCAACAACATGGCAGCTTTCACAGCTTTTTCCTTGGCACCATCCCTATACCTAGGCTGATTTATCTGCCTAGGGTTAGGGTTAGGGTTCAGCCTAGGGCTTGGATTTCTTTAACCAGGAAGCCCTGAGTTCCAGGCTTACTTCATCTGCCAAAGGCATCCCAAAGGGAGTGCAAAAGTGCCACAACATGGCTGCTTTCACGGCTTTTTCCTTGGCAAGAAGCCTAACATCAGGCTGATTTACTTTCCCAGGGTTACTGTTAGGCTTAGGCCTAGGGCTAGGATTTTTGAAACTAGGAGGCCCTGGGCTCCAGGCACACTGCAGCTGTTCAAGGCATCCCAAGGGGAGTACAAAAGTGCAACAACATGGCAGCTTTCACAGCTTTTTCCTTGGCACCATCCCTATACCTAGGCTGATTTATCTGCCTAGGGTTAGGGTTAGGGTTCAGCCTAGGGCTTGAATTTCTTTAACCAGGAAGCCCTGAGTTCCAGGCTTACTTCATCTGCCAAAGGCATCCCAAAGGGAGTGCAGAAGTGCCACAACATGGCTGCTTTCACGGCTTTTCCCTTAGGAAGAACCCTAATACCCGGCTGATTTACCTTCCTAGGGTTACTGTTAGGCTTAGGCCTAGGACTTTTAAAACCAGGAAGCCCTGGGCTCCAGGCACACTGCAGCTGCAAAAGGCATCCCAAGGGGAGTGCAAAAGTGACGCAACTTGGCTGCCACCACTGATATTTCCATGAGACCATCCCGAACCATAGGCTGATTTTCCTTCCTAGGGTTAAGGTTTGAGTTACGCCTAGGGTAAGGGTCTATTAACCAGAAAGCCCTGAGTTCCAAGAACACAGCAGCTGCGAAGGACTAGCCAAGAAGAGCGCAAAAGTAGCACAACATGCCTGCCTCCACAGCTTTTTCCTTGGGGACATGCCTAATTCCTGGCTGATTTGCCTTTCTCGTCTTAGGGTTGGGGTTCGGCCTAGGGCTAGGATTTTTAAAATCAGGAATCCCTGAGTTCCAGGCACACTGGAGCTGTGAAAGGCATCCAAAAGGGAGTGCAAAAGTGCCACAACATGGCTGCTTTCACGGCTTTTTCCTTGGCAAGAAACCTAACATCAGGCTGATTTACTTTCCCAGGGTTACTGTTAGGCTTAGGCCTAGGGCTAGGATTTTTGAAACTAGGAGGCCCTTAGCTCCAGGCACACTGCAGCTGTTCAAGGCATCCCAAGGGGAGTACAAAAGTGCAACAACATGGCAGCTTTCACAGCTTTTTCCTTGGCACCATCCCTATACCTAGGCTGATTTATCTGCCTAGGGTTAGGGTTAGGGTTCAGCCTAGGGCTTGAATTTCTTTAACCAGGAAGCCCTGAGTTCCAGGCTTACTTCATCTGCCAAAGGCATCCCAAAGGGAGTGCAGAAGTGCCACAACATGGCTGCTTTCACGGCTTTTCCCTTAGGAAGAACCCTAATACCCGGCTGATTTACCTTCCTAGGGTTACTGTTAGGCTTAGGCCTAGGACTTTTAAAACCAGGAAGCCCTGGGCTCCAGGCACACTGCAGCTGCAAAAGGCATCCCAAGGGGAGCGCAAAAGTGACGCAACTTGGCTGCAACCACTGATATTTCCATGAGACCATCCCGAACCATAGGTTGATTTTCCTTCCTAGGGTTAAGGTTTGAGTTACGCCTAGGGTAAGGGTTCTATTAACCAGAAAGCCCTGAGTTCCAAGAACACAGCAGCTGCGAAGGACTAGCCAAGAAGAGCGCAAAAGTACCACAACATGCCTGCCTCCACAGCTTTTTCCGTGGGGACATGCCTAATTCCTGGCTGATTTGCCTTTCTCGTCTTAGGGTTGGGGTTCGGCCTAGGGCTAGGACTTTTAAAACCAGGTAGCCCTGAGTTCCAGGCACACTGGAGCTGTGAAAGGCATCCAAAAGGGAGTGCAAAAGTGCCACAACATGGCTGCTTTCACGGCTTTTTCCTTGGCAAGAAGCCTAACATCAGGCTGATTTACTTTCCCAGGGTTACTGTTAGGCTTAGGCCTAGGGCTAGGATTTTTGAAACTAGGAAGCCCTGGGCTCCAGGCACACTGCAGCTGTTCAAGGCATCCCAAGGGGAGTACAAAAGTGCAACAACATGGCAGCTTTCACAGCTTTTTCCTTGGCACCATCCCTATACCTAGGCTGATTTATCTGCCTAGGGTTAGGGTTAGGGTTCAGCCTAGGGCTTGGATTTCTTTAACCAGGAAGCCCTGAGTTCCAGGCTTACTTCATCTGCCAAAGGCATCCCAAAGGGAGTGCAGAAGTGCCACAACATGGCTGCTTTCACGGCTTTTTCCTTGGCAAGAAGCCTAACATCAGGCTGATTTACTTTCCCAGGGTTACTGTTAGGCTAAGGCCTAGGGCTAGGATTTTTGAAACTAGGAAGCCCTTAGCTCCAGGCACACTGCAGCTGTTCAAGGCATCCCAAGGGGAGTACAAAAGTGCAACAACATGGCAGCTTTCACAGCTTTTTCCTTGGCACCATCCCTATACCTAGGCTGATTTATCTGCCTAGGGTTAGGGTTAGGGTTCAGCCTAGGGCTTGAATTTTTTTTACCAGGAAGCCCTGAGTTCCAGGCTTACTTCATCTGCCAAAGGCATCCCAAAGGGAGTGCAGAAGTGCCACAACATGGCTGCTTTCACGGCTTTTCCCTTAGGAAGAACCCTAATACCCGGCTGATTTACCTTCCTAGGGTTACTGTTAGGCTTAGGCCTAGGACTTTTAAAACCAGGAAGCCCTGGGCTCCAGGCACACTGCAGCTGCAAAAGGCATCCCAAGGGGAGCGCAAAAGTGACGCAACTTGGCTGCCACCACTGATATTTCCATGAGACCATCCCGAACCATAGGCTGATTTTCCTTCCTAGGGTTAAGGTTTGAGTTACGCCTAGGGTAAGGGTTCTATTAACCAGAAAGCCCTGAGTTCCAAGAACACAGCAGCTGCGAAGGACTAGCCAAGAAGAGCGCAAAAGTAGCACAACATGCCTGCCTCCACAGCTTTTTCCTTGGGGACATGCCTAATTCCTGGCTGATTTGCCTTTCTCGTCTTAGGGTTGGGGTTCGGCCTAGGGCTAGGATTTTTAAAAGCAGGAAGCCCTGAGTTCCAGGCACACTGGAGCTGTGAAAGGCATCCAAAAGGGAGTGCAAAAGTGCCACAACATGGCTGCTTTCACGGCTTTTTCCTTGGCAAGAAGCCTAACATCAGGCTGATTTACTTTCCCAGGGTTACTGTTAGGCTTAGGCCTAGGGCTAGGATTTTTGAAACTAGGAGGCCCTTAGGTCCAGGCACACTGCAGCTGTTCAAGGCATCCCAAGGGGAGTACAAAAGTGCAACAACATGGCAGCTTTCACAGCTTTTTCCTTGGCACCATCCCTATACCTAGGCTGATTTATCTGCCTAGGGTTAGGGTTAGGGTTCAGCCTAGGGCTTGAATTTCTTTAACCAGGAAGCCCTGAGTTCCAGGCTTACTTCATCTGCCAAAGGCATCCCAAAGGGAGTGCAGAAGTGCCACAACATGGCTGCTTTCACGGCTTTTCCCTTAGGAAGAACCCTAATACCCGGCTGATTTACCTTCCTAGGGTTACTGTTAGGCTTAGGCCTAGGACTTTTAAAACCAGGAAGCCCTGGGCTCCAGGCACACTGCAGCTGCAAAAGGCATCCCAAGGGGAGCGCAAAAGTGACGCAACTTGGCTGCCACCACTGATATTTCCATGAGACCATCCCGAACCATAGGCTGATTTTCCTTCCTAGGGTTAAGGTTTGAGTTACGCCTAGGGTAAGGGTCTATTAACCAGAAAGCCCTGAGTTCCAAGAACACAGCAGCTGCGAAGGACTAGCCAAGAAGAGCGCAAAAGTACCACAACATGCCTGCCTCCACAGCTTTTTCCTTGGGGACATGCCTAATTTCTGGCTGATTTGCCTTTCTCGTCTTAGGGTTGGGGTTCGGCCTAGGGCTAGGATTTTTAAAATCAGGAATCCCTGAGTTCCAGGCACACTGGAGCTGTGAAAGGCATCCAAAAGGGAGTGCAAAAGTGCCACAACATGGCTGCTTTCACGGCTTTTTCCTTGGCAAGAAGCCTAACATCAGGCTGATTTACTTTCCCAGGGTTACTGTTAGGCTTAGGCCTAGGGCTAGGATTTTTGAAACTAGGAAGCCCTGGGCTCCAGGCACACTGCAGCTGTTCAAGGCATCCCAAGGGGAGTACAAAAGTGCAACAACATGGCAGCTTTCACAGCTTTTTCCTTGGCACCATCCCTATACCTAGGCTGATTTATCTGCCTAGGGTTAGGGTTAGGGTTCAGCCTAGGGCTTGAATTTTTTTAACCAGGAAGCCCTGAGTTCCAGGCTTACTTCATCTGCCAAAGGCATCCCAAAGGGAGTGCAGAAGTGCCACAACATGGCTGCTTTCACGGCTTTTCCCTTAGGAAGAACCCTAATACCCGGCTGATTTACCTTCCTAGGGTTACTGTTAGGCTTAGGCCTAGGACTTTTAAAACCAGGAAGCCCTGGGCTCCAGGCACACTGCAGCTGCAAAAGGCATCCCAAGGGGAGCGCAAAAGTGACGCAACTTGGCTGCCACCACTGATATTTCCATGAGACCATCCCGAACCATAGGCTGATTTTCCTTCCTAGGGTTAAGGTTTGAGTTACGCCTAGGGTAAGGGTCTATTAACCAGAAAGCCCTGAGTTCCAAGAACACAGCAGCTGCGAACGACTAGCCAAGAAGAGCGCAAAAGTAGCACAACATGCCTGCCTCCACAGCTTTTTCCTTGGGGACATGCCTAATTCCTGGCTGATTTGCCTTTCTCGTCTTAGGGTTGGGGCTCGGCCTAGGGCTAGGATTTTTAAAATCAGGAATCCCTGAGTTCCAGGCACACTGGAGCTGTGAAAGGCATCCAAAAGGGAGTGCAAAAGTGCCACAACATGGCTGCTTTCACGGCTTTTTCCTTGGCAAGAAACCTAACATCAGGCTGATTTACTTTCCCAGGGTTACTGTTAGGCTTAGGACTAGGGCTAGGATTTTTGAAACTAGGAAGCCCTTATCTCCAGGCACACTGCAGCTGTTCAAGGCATCCCAAGGGGAGTACAAAAGTGCAACAACATGGCAGCTTTCACAGCTTTTTCCTTGGCACCATCCCTATACCTAGGCTGATTTATCTGCCTAGGGTTAGGGTTAGGGTTCAGCCTAGGGCTTGAATTTCTTTAACCAGGAAGCCCTGAGTTCCAGGCTTACTTCATCTGCCAAAGGCATCCCAAAGGGAGTGCAGAAGTGCCACAACATGGCTGCTTTCACGGCTTTTCCCTTAGGAAGAACCCTAATACCCGGCTGATTTACCTTCCTAGGGTTACTGTTAGGCTTAGGCCTAGGACTTTTAAAACCAGGAAGCCCTGGGCTCCAGGCACACTGCAGCTGCGAAAGGCATCCCAAGGGGAGCGCAAAAGTGACGCAACTTGGCTGCCACCACTGATATTTCCATGAGACCATCCCGAACCATAGGCTGATTTTCCTTCCTAGGGTTAAGGTTTGAGTTACGCCTAGGGTAAGGGTTCTATTAACCAGAAAGCCCTGAGTTCCAAGAACACAGCAGCTGCGAAGGACTAGCCAAGAAGAGCGCAAAAGTACCACAACATGCCTGCCTCCACAGCTTTTTCCTTGGGGACATGCCTAATTCCTGGCTGATTTGCCTTTCTCGTCTTAGGGTTGGGGTTCGGCCTAGGGCTAGGATTTTTAAAAGCAGGAAGCCCTGAGCTCCAGGCACACTGGAGCTGTGAAAGGCATCCAAAAGGGAGTGCAAAAGTGCCACAACATGGCTGCTTTCACGGCTTTTTCCTTGGCAAGAAGCCTAACATCAGGCTGATTTACTTTCCCAGGGTTACTGTTAGGCTTAGGCCTAGGGCTAGGATTTTTGAAACTAGGAGGCCCTTAGCTCCAGGCACACTGCAGCTGTTCAAGGCATCCCAAGGGGAGTACAAAAGTGCAACAACATGGCAGCTTTCACAGCTTTTTCCTTGGCACCATCCCTATACCTAGGCTGATTTATCTGCCTAGGGTTAGGGTTAGGGTTCAGCCTAGGGCTTGAATTTCTTTAACCAGGAAGCCCTGAGTTCCAGGCTTACTTCATCTGCCAAAGGCATCCCAAAGGGAGTGCAGAAGTGCCACAACATGGCTGCTTTCACGGCTTTTCCCTTAGGAAGAACCCTAATACCCGGCTGATTTACCTTCCTAGGGTTACTGTTAGGCTTAGGCCTAGGACTTTTAAAACCAGGAAGCCCTGGGCTCCAGGCACACTGCAGCTGCGAAAGGCATCCCAAGGGGAGCGCAAAAGTGACGCAACTTGGCTGCCACCACTGATATTTCCATGAGACCATCCCGAACCATAGGCTGATTTTCCTTCCTAGGGTTAAGGTTTGAGTTACGCCTAGGGTAAGGGTTCTATTAACCAGAAAGCCCTGAGTTCCAAGAACACAGCAGCTGCGAAGGACTAGCCAAGAAGAGCGCAAAAGTACCACAACATGCCTGCCTCCACAGCTTTTTCCTTGGGGACATGCCTAATTCCTGGCTGATTTGCCTTTCTCGTCTTAGGGTTGGGGTTCGGCCTAGGGCTAGGATTTTTAAAAGCAGGAATCCCTGAGTTCCAGGCACACTGGAGCTGTGAAAGGCATCCAAAAGGGAGTGCAAAAGTGCCACAACATGGCTGCTTTCACGGCTTTTTCCTTGGCAAGAAGCCTAACACCAGGCTGATTTACTTTCCCAGGGTTACTGTTAGGCTTAGGCCTAGGGCTAGGATTTTTGAAACTAGGAAGCCCTTAGCTCCAGGCACACTGCAGCTGTTCAAGGCATCCCAAGGGGAGTACAAAAGTGCAACAACATGGCAGCTTTCACAGCTTTTTCCTTGGCACCATCCCTATACCTAGGCTGGTTTATCTGCCTAGGGTTAGGGTTAGGGTTCAGCCTAGGGCTTGAATTTCTTTAACCAGGAAGCCCTGAGTTCCAGGCTTACTTCATCTGCCAAAGGCATCCCAAAGGGAGTGCAGAAGTGCCACAACATGGCTGCTTTCACGGCTTTTCCCTTAGGAAGAACCCTAATACCCGGCTGATTTACCTTCCTAGGGTTACTGTTAGGCTTAGGCCTAGGACTTTTAAAACCAGGAAGCCCTGGGCTCCAGGCACACTGCAGCTGCAAAAGGCATCCCAAGCGGAGCGCAAAAGTGACGCAACTTGGCTGCCACCACTGATATTTCCATGAGACCATCCCGAACCATAGGCTGATTTTCCTTCCTAGGGTTAAGGTTTGAGTTACGCCTAGGGTAAGGGTCTATTAACCAGAAAGCCCTGAGTTCCAAGAACACAGCAGCTGCGAAGGACTAGCCAAGAAGAGCGCAAAAGTACCACAACATGCCTGCCTCCACAGCTTTTTCCTTGTGGACATGCCTAATTCCTGGCTGATTTGCCTTTCTCGTCTTAGGGTTGGGGTTCGGCCTAGGGCTAGGATTTTTAAAAGCAGGAATCCCTGAGTTCCAGGCACACTGGAGCTGTGAAAGGCATCCAAAAGGGAGTGCAAAAGTGCCACAACATGGCTGCTTTCATGGCTTTTTCCTTGGCAAGAAGCCTAACATCAGGCTGATTTACTTTCCCAGGGTTACTGTTAGGCTTAGGCCTAGGGCTAGGATTTTTGAAACTAGGAAGCCCTGGGCTCCAGGCACACTGCAGCTGTTCAAGGCATCCCAAGGGGAGTACAAAAGTGCAACAACATGGCAGCTTTCACAGCTTTTTCCTTGGCACCATCCCTATACCTAGGCTGATTTATCTGCCTAGGGTTAGGGTTAGGGTTCAGCCTAGGGCTTGGATTTCTTTAACCAGGAAGCCCTGAGTTCCAGGCTTACTTCATCTGCCAAAGGCATCCCAAAGGGAGTGCAGAAGTGCCACAACATGGCTGCTTTCACGGCTTTTCCCTTAGGAAGAACCCTAATACCCGGCTGATTTACCTTCCTTGGGTTACTGTTAGGCTTAGGCCTAGGACTTTTAAAACCAGGAAGCCCTGGGCTCCAGGCACACTGCAGCTGCAAAAGGCATCCCAAGGGGAGCGCAAAAGTGACGCAACTTGGCTGCCACCACTGATATTTCCATGAGACCATCCCGAATCATAGGCTGATTTTCCTTCCTAGGGTTAAGGTTTGAGTTACGCCTAGGGTAAGGGTTCTATTAACCAGAAAGCCCTGAGTTCCAAGAACACAGCAGCTGCGAAGGACTAGCCAAGAAGAGCGCAAAAGTACCACAACATGCCTGCCTCCACAGCTTTTTCCTTGGGGACATGCCTAATTCCTGGCTGATTTGCCTTTCTCGTCTTAGGGTTGGGGTTCGGCCTAGGGCTAGGATTTTTAAAAGCAGGAAGCCCTGAGTTCCAGGCACACTGGAGCTGTGAAAGGCATCCAAAAGGGAGTGCAAAAGTGCCACAACATGGCTGCTTTCATGGCTTTTTCCTTGGCAAGAAGCCTAACATCAGGCTGATTTACTTTCCCAGGGTTACTGTTAGGCTTAGGCCTAGGGCTAGGATTTTTGAAACTAGGAAGCCCTTAGCTCCAGGCACACTGCAGCTGTTCAAGGCATCCCAAGGGGAGTACAAAAGTGCAACAACATGGCAGCTTTCACAGCTTTTTCCTTGGCACCATCCCTATACCTAGGCTGATTTATCTGCCTAGGGTTAGGGTTAGGGTTCAGCCTAGGGCTTGGATTTCTTTAACCAGGAAGCCCTGAGTTCCAGGCTTACTTCATCTGCCAAAGGCATCCCAAAGGGAGTGCAGAAGTGCCACAACATGGCTGCTTTCACGGCTTTTTCCTTGGCAAGAAGCCTAACATCAGGCTGATTTACTTTCCCAGGGTTACTGTTAGGCTTAGGCCTAGGGCTAGGATTTTTGAAACTAGGAAGCCCTTAGCTCCAGGCACACTGCAGCTGTTCAAGGCATCCCAAGGGGAGTACAAAAGTGCAACAACATGGCAGCTTTCACAGCTTTTTCCTTGGCACCATCCCTATACCTAGGCTGATTTATCTGCCTAGGGTTAGGGTTAGGGTTCAGCCTAGGGCTTGAATTTTTTTAACCAGGAAGCCCTGAGTTCCAGGCTTACTTCATCTGCCAAAGGCATCCCAAAGGGAGTGCAGAAGTGCCACAACATGGCTGCTTTCACGGCTTTTCCCTTAGGAAGAACCCTAATACCCGGCTGATTTACCTTCCTAGGGTTACTGTTAGGCTTAGGCCTAGGACTTTTAAAACCAGGAAGCCCTGGGCTCCAGGCACACTGCAGCTGCGAAAGGCATCCCAAGGGGAGCGCAAAAGTGACGCAACTTGGCTGCCACCACTGATATTTCCATGAGACCATCCCGAACCATAGGTTGATTTTCCTTCCTAGGGTTAAGGTTTGAGTTACGCCTAGGGTAAGGGTTCTATTAACCAGAAAGCCCTGAGTTCCAAGAACACAGCAGCTGCGAAGGACTAGCCAAGAAGAGCGCAAAAGTACCACAACATGCCTGCCTCCACAGCTTTTTCCTTGGGGACATGCCTAATTCCTGGCTGATTTGCCTTTCTCGTCATAGGGTTGGGGTTCGGCCTAGGGCTAGGATTTTTAAAAGCAGGAAGCCCTGAGTTCCAGGCACACTGGAGCTGTGAAAGGCATCCAAAAGGGAGTGCAAAAGTGCCACAACATGGCTGCTTTCACGGCTTTTTCCTTGGCAAGACGCCTAACACCAGGCTGATTTACTTTCCCAGGGTTACTGTTAGGCTTAGGCCTAGGGCTAGGATTTTTGAAACCAGGAAGCCCTGGGCTCCAGGCACACTGCAGCTGTTCAAGGCATCCCAAGGGGAGTACAAAAGTGCAACAACATGGCAGCTTTCACAGCTTTTTCCTTGGCACCATCCCTATACCGAGGCTGATTTATCTGCCTAGGGTTAGGGTTAGGGTTCAGCCTAGGGCTTGAATTTCTTTAACCAGGAAGCCCTGAGTTCCAGGCTTACTTCATCTGCCAAAGGCATCCCAAAGGGAGTGCAGAAGTGCCACAACATGGCTGCTTTCACGGCTTTTCCCTTAGGAAGAACCCTAATACCCGCCTGATTTACCTTCCTAGGGTTACTGTTAGGCTTAGGCCTAGGACTTTTAAAACCAGGAAGCCCTGGGCTCCAGGCACACTGCAGCTGCGAAAGGCATCCCAAGGGGAGCGCAAAAGTGACGCAACTTGGCTGCCACCACTGATATTTCCATGAGACCATCCCGAACCATAGGCTGATTTTCCTTCCTAGGGTTAAGGTTTGAGTTACGCCTAGGGTAAGGGTTCTATTAACCAGAAAGCCCTGAGTTCCAAGAACACAGCAGCTGCGAAGGACTAGCCAAGAAGAGCGCAAAAGTACCACAACATGCCTGCCTCCACAGCTTTTTCCTTGGGGACATGCCTAATTCCTGGCTGATTTGCCTTTCTCGTCTTAGGGTTGGGGTTCGGCCTAGGGCTAGGATTTTTAAAAGCAGGAAGCCCTGAGTTCCAGGCACACTGGAGCTGTGAAAGGCATCCAAAAGGGAGTGCAAAAGTGCCACAACATGGCTGCTTTCACGGCTTTTTCCTTGGCAAGAAGCCTAACATCAGGCTGATTTACTTTCCCAGGGTTACTGTTAGGCTTAGGCCTAGGGCTAGGATTTTTGAAACTAGGAGGCCCTTAGCTCCAGGCACACTGCAGCTGTTCAAGGCATCCCAAGGGGAGTACAAAAGTGCAACAACATGGCAGCTTTCACAGCTTTTTCCTTGGCACCATCCCTATACCTAGGCTGATTTATCTGCCTAGGGTTAGGGTTAGGGTTCAGCCTAGGGCTTGAATTTTTTTTACCAGGAAGCCCTGAGTTCCAGGCTTACTTCATCTGCCAAAGGCATCCCAAAGGGAGTGCAGAAGTGCCACAACATGGCTGCTTTCACGGCTTTTTCCCTTAGGAAGAACCCTAATACCCGGCTGATTTACCTTCCTAGGGTTACTGTTAGGCTTAGGCCTTGGACTTTTAAAACCAGGAAGCCCTGGGCTCCAGGCACACTGCAGCTGCAAAAGGCATCCCAAGGGGAGCGCAAAAGTGACGCAACTTGGCTGCCACCACTGATATTTCCATGAGACCATCCCGAACCATAGGCTGATTTTCCTTCCTAGGGTTAAGGTTTGAGTTACGCCTAGGGTAAGGGTTCTATTAACCAGAAAGCCCTGAGTTCCAAGAACACAGCAGCTGCGAAGGACTAGCCAAGAAGAGCGCAAAAGTAGCACAACATGCCTGCCTCCACAGCTTTTTCCTTGGGGACATGCCTAATTCCTGGCTGATTTGCCTTTCTCGTCTTAGGGTTGGGGTTCGGCCTAGGGCTAGGATTTTTAAAAGCAGGAAGCCCTGAGTTCCAGGCACACTGGAGCTGTGAAAGGCATCCAAAAGGGAGTGCAAAAGTGCCACAACATGGCTGCTTTCACGGCTTTTTCCTTGGCAAGAAGCCTAACATCAGGCTGATTTACTTTCCCAGGGTTACTGTTAGGCTTAGGCCTAGGGCTAGGATTTTTGAAACTAGGAGGCCCTTAGCTCCAGGCACACTGCAGCTGTTCAAGGCATCCCAAGGGGAGTACAAAAGTGCAACAACATGGCAGCTTTCACAGCTTTTTCCTTGGCACCATCCCTATACCTAGGCTGATTTATCTGCCTAGGGTTAGGGTTAGGGTTCAGCCTAGGGCTTGAATTTTTTTTACCAGGAAGCCCTGAGTTCCAGGCTTACTTCATCTGCCAAAGGCATCCCAAAGGGAGTGCAGAAGTGCCACAACATGGCTGCTTTCACGGCTTTTTCCCTTAGGAAGAACCCTAATACCCGGCTGATTTACCTTCCTAGGGTTACTGTTAGGCTTAGGCCTAGGACTTTTAAAACCAGGAAGCCCTGGGCTCCAGGCACACTGCAGCTGCAAAAGGCATCCCAAGGGGAGCGCAAAAGTGACGCAACTTGGCTGCCACCACTGATATTTCCATGAGACCATCCCGAACCATAGGTTGATTTTCCTTCCTAGGGTTAAGGTTTGAGTTACGCCTAGGGTAAGGGTTCTATTAACCAGAAAGCCCTGAGTTCCAAGAACACAGCAGCTGCGAAGGATTAGCCAAGAAGAGCGCAAAAGTACCACAACATGCCTGCCTCCACAGCTTTTTCCTTGGGGACATGCCTAATTCCTGGCTGATTTGCCTTTCTCGTCTTAGGGTTGGGGTTCGGCCTAGGGCTAGGATTTTTAAAAGCAGGAAGCCCTGAGTTCCAGGCACACTGGAGCTGTGAAAGGCATCCAAAAGGGAGTGCAAAAGTGCCACAACATGGCTGCTTTCACGGCTTTTTCCTTGGCAAGAAGCCTAACATCAGGCTGATTTACTTTCCCAGGGTTACTGTTAGGCTTAGGCCTAGGGCTAGGATTTTTGAAACTAGGAGGCCCTTAGCTCCAGGCACACTGCAGCTGTTCAAGGCATCCCAAGGGGAGTACAAAAGTGCAACAACATGGCAGCTTTCACAGCTTTTTCCTTGGCACCATCCCTATACCTAGGCTGATTTATCTGCCTAGGGTTAGGGTTAGGGTTCAGCCTAGGGCTTGAATTTCTTTAACCAGGAAGCCCTGAGTTCCAGGCTTACTTCATCTGCCAAAGGCATCCCAAAGGGAGTGCAGAAGTGCCACAACATGGCTGCTTTCACGGCTTTTCCCTTAGGAAGAACCCTAATACCCGGCTGATTTACCTTCCTAGGGTTACTGTTAGGCTTAGGCCTAGGACTTTTAAAACCAGGAAGCCCTGGGCTCCAGGCACACTGCAGCTGCGAAAGGCATCCCAAGGGGAGCGCAAAAGTGACGCAACTTGGCTGCCACCACTGATATTTCCATGAGACCATCCCGAACCATAGGCTGATTTTCCTTCCTAGGGTTAAGGTTTGAGTTACGCCTAGGGTAAGGGTTCTATTAACCAGAAAGCCCTGAGTTCCAAGAACACAGCAGCTGCGAAGGACTAGCCAAGAAGAGCGCAAAAGTACCACAACATGCCTGCCTCCACAGCTTTTTCCTTGGGGACATGCCTAATTCCTGGCTGATTTGCCTTTCTCGTCTTAGGGTTGGGGTTCGGCCTAGGGCTAGGATTTTTAAAAGCAGGAAGCCCTGAGTTCCAGGCACACTGGAGCTGTGAAAGGCATCCAAAAGGGAGTGCAAAAGTGCCACAACATGGCTGCTTTCACGGCTTTTTCCTTGGCAAGAAGCCTAACATCAGGCTGATTTACTTTCCCAGGGTTACTGTTAGGCTTAGGCCTAGGGCTAGGATTTTTGAAACTAGGAAGCCCTGGGCTCCAGGCACACTGCAGCTGTTCAAGGCATCCCAAGGGGAGTACAAAAGTGCAACAACATGGCAGCTTTCACAGCTTTTTCCTTGGCACCATCCCTATACCTAGGCTGATTTATCTGCCTAGGGTTAGGGTTAGGGTTCAGCCTAGGGCTTGGATTTCTTTAACCAGGAAGCCCTGAGTTCCAGGCTTACTTCATCTGCCAAAGGCATCCCAAAGGGAGTGCAGAAGTGCCACAACATGGCTGCTTTCACGGCTTTTTCCTTGGCAAGAAGCCTAACATCAGGCTGATTTACTTTCCCAGGGTTACTGTTAGGCTAAGGCCTAGGGCTAGGATTTTTTAAACTAGGAAGCCCTTAGCTCCAGGCACACTGCAGCTGTTCAAGGCATCCCAAGGGGAGTACAAAAGTGCAACAACATGGCAGCTTTCACAGCTTTTTCCTTGGCACCATCCCTATACCTAGGCTGATTTATCTGCCTAGGGTTAGGGTTAGGGTTCAGCCTAGGGCTTGGATTTCTTTAACCAGGAAGCCCTGAGTTCCAGGCTTACTTCATCTGCCAAAGGCATCCCAAAGGGAGTGCAGAAGTGCCACAACATGGCTGCTTTCACGGCTTTTTCCTTGGCAAGAAGCCTAACATCAGGCTGATTTACTTTCCCAGGGTTACTGTTAGGCTTAGGCCTAGGGCTAGGATTTTTGAAACTAGGAGGCCCTTAGCTCCAGGCACACTGCAGCTGTTCAAGGCATCCCAAGGGGAGTACAAAAGTGCAACAACATGGCAGCTTTCACAGCTTTTTCCTTGGCACCATCCCTATACCTAGACTGATTTATCTGCCTAGGGTTAGGGTTAGGGTTCAGCCTAGGGCTTGGATTTTTTTTACCAGGAAGCCCTGAGTTCCAGGCTTACTTCATCTGCCAAAGGCATCCCAAAGGGAGTGCAGAAGTGCCACAACATGGCTGCTTTCACGGCTTTTCCCTTAGGAAGAACCCTAATACCCGGCTGATTTACCTTCCTAGGGTTACTGTTAGGCTTAGGCCTAGGACTTTTAAAACCAGGAAGCCCTGGGCTCCAGGCACACTGCAGCTGCAAAAGGCATCCCAAGGGGAGCGCAAAAGTGACGCAACTTGGCTGCCACCACTGATATTTCCATGAGACCATCCCGAACCATAGGCTGATTTTCCTTCCTAGGGTTAAGGTTTGAGTTACGCCTAGGGTAAGGGTTCTATTAACCAGAAAGCCCTGAGTTCCAAGAACACAGCAGCTGCGAAGGACTAGCCAAGAAGAGCGCAAAAGTACCACAACATGCCTGCCTCCACAGCTTTTTCCTTGGGGACATGCCTAATTCCTGGCTGATTTGCCTTTCTCGTCTTAGGGTTGGGGTTCGGCCTAGGGCTAGGATTTTTAAAACCAGGAAGCCCTGAGTTCCAGGCACACTGGAGCTGTGAAAGGCATCCAAAAGGGAGTGCAAAAGTGCCACAACATGGCTGCTTTCACGGCTTTTTCCTTGGCAAGAAGCCTAACATCAGGCTGATTTACTTTCCCAGGGTTACTGTTAGGCTTAGGCCTAGGGCTAGGATTTTTGAAACTAGGAGGCCCTGGGCTCCAGGCACACTGCAGCTGTTCAAGGCATCCCAAGGGGAGTACAAAAGTGCAACAACATGGCAGCTTTCACAGCTTTTTCCTTGGCACCATCCCTATACCTAGGCTGATTTATCTGCCTAGGGTTAGGGTTAGGGTTCAGCCTAGGGCTTGAATTTCTTTAACCAGGAAGCCCTGAGTTCCAGGCTTACTTCATCTGCCAAAGGCATCCCAAAGGGAGTGCAGAAGTGCCACAACATGGCTGCTTTCATGGCTTTTCCCTTAGGAAGAACCCTAATACCCGGCTGATTTACCTTCCTAGGGTTACTGTTAGGCTTAGGCCTAGGACTTTTAAAACCAGGAAGCCCTGGGCTCCAGGCACACTGCAGCTGCAAAAGGCATCTCAAGGGGAGCGCAAAAGTGACGCAACTTGGCTGCCACCACTGATATTTCCATGAGACCATCCCGAACCATAGGCTGATTTTCCTTCCTAGGGTTAAGGTTTGAGTTACGCCTAGGGTAAGGGTCTATTAACCAGAAAGCCCTGAGTTCCAAGAACACAGCAGCTGCGAAGGACTAGCCAAGAAGAGCGCAAAAGTAGCACAACATGCCTGCCTCCACAGCTTTTTCCTTGGGGACATGCCTAATTCCTGGCTGATTTGCCTTTCTCGTCTTAGGGTTGGGGTTCGGCCTAGGGCTAGGATTTTTAAAATCAGGAATCCCTGAGTTCCAGGCACACTGGAGCTGTGAAAGGCATCCAAAAGGGAGTGCAAAAGTGCCACAACATGGCTGCTTTCACGGCTTTTTCCTTGGCAAGAAGCCTAACATCAGGCTGATTTACTTTCCCAGGGTTACTGTTAGGCTTAGGCCTAGGGCTAGGATTGTTGAAACTAGGAAGCCCTGGGCTCCAGGCACACTGCAGCTGTTCAAGGCATCCCAAGGGGAGTACAAAAGTGCAACAACATGGCAGCTTTCACAGCTTTTTCCTTGGCACCATCCCTATACCTAGGCTGATTTATCTGCCTAGGGTTAGGGTTAGGCTTCAGCCTAGGGCTTGGATTTCTTTAACCAGGAAGCCCTGAGTTCCAGGCTTACTTCATCTGCCAAAGGCATCCCAAAGGGAGTGCAAAAGTGCCACAACATGGCTGCTTTCATGGCTTTTTCCTTGGCAAGAAGCCTAACATCAGGCTGATTTACTTTCCCAGGGTTACTGTTAGGCTTAGGCCTAGGGCTAGGATTTTTGAAACTAGGAGGCCCTGGGCTCCAGGCACACTGCAGCTGTTCAAGGCATCCCAAGGGGAGTACAAAAGTGCAACAACATGGCAGCTTTCACAGCTTTTTCCTTGGCACCATCCCTATACCTAGGCTGATTTATCTGCCTAGGGTTAGGGTTAGGGTTCAGCCTAGGGCTTGAATTTCTTTAACCAGGAAGCCCTGAGTTCCAGGCTTACTTCATCTGCCAAAGGCATCCCAAAGGGAGTGCAGAAGTGCCACAACATGGCTGCTTTCACGGCTTTTCCCTTAGGAAGAACCCTAATACCCGGCTGATTTACCTTCCTAGGGTTACTGTTAGGCTTAGGCCTAGGACTTTTAAAACCAGGAAGCCCTGGGCTCCAGGCACACTGCAGCTGCAAAAGGCATCCCAAGGGGAGCGCAAAAGTGACGCAACTTGGCTGCCACCACTGATATTTCCATGAGACCATCCCGAACCATAGGCTGATTTTCCTTCCTAGGGTTAAGGTTTGAGTTACGCCTAGGGTAAGGGTCTATTAACCAGAAAGACCTGAGTTCCAAGAACACAGCAGCTGCGAAGGACTAGCCAAGAAGAGCGCAAAAGTACCACAACATGCCTGCCTCCACAGCTTTTTCCTTGGGGACATGCCTAATTCCTGGCTGATTTGCCTTTCTCGTCTTAGGGTTGGGGTTCGGCCTAGGGCTAGGATTTTTAAAATCAGGAATCCCTGAGTTCCAGGCACACTGGAGCTGTGAAAGGCATCCAAAAGGGAGTGCAAAAGTGCCACAACATGGCTGCTTTCACGGCTTTTTCCTTGGCAAGAAGCCTAACATCAGGCTGATTTACTTTCCCAGGGTTACTGTTAGGCTTAGGCCTAGGGCTAGGATTTTTGAAACTAGGAAGCCCTTAGCTCCAGGCACACTGCAGCTGTTCAAGGCATCCCAAGGGGAGTACAAAAGTGCAACAACATGGCAGCTTTCACAGCTTTTTCCTTGGCACCATCCCTATACCTAGGCTGATTTATCTGCCTAGGGTTAGGGTTAGGGTTCAGCCTAGGGCTTGAATTTCTTTAACCAGGAAGCCCTGAGTTCCAGGCTTACTTCATCTGCCAAAGGCATCCCAAAGGGAGTGCAGAAGTGCCACAACATGGCTGCTTTCACGGCTTTTCCCTTAGGAAGAACCCTAATACCCGGCTGATTTACCTTCCTAGGGTTACTGTTAGGCTTAGGCCTAGGACTTTTAAAACCAGGAAGCCCTGGGCTCCAGGCACACTGCAGCTGCGAAAGGCATCCCAAGGGGAGCGCAAAAGTGACGCAACTTGGCTGCCACCACTGATATTTCCATGAGACCATCCCGAACCATAGGTTGATTTTCCTTCCTAGGGTTAAGGTTTGAGTTACGCCTAGGGTAAGGGTTCTATTAACCAGAAAGCCCTGAGTTCCAAGAACACAGCAGCTGCGAAGGACTAGCCAAGAAGAGCGCAAAAGTAGCACAACATGCCTGCCTCCACAGCTTTTTCCTTGGGGACATGCCTAATTCCTGGCTGATTTGCCTTTCTCGTCTTAGGGTTGGGGTTCGGCCTAGGGCTAGGACTTTTAAAACCAGGAAGCCCTGAGTTCCAGGCACACTGGAGCTGTGAAAGGCATCCAAAAGGGAGTGCAAAAGTGCCACAACATGGCTGCTTTCACGGCTTTTTCCTTGGCAAGAAGCCTAACATCAGGCTGATTTACTTTCCCAGGGTTACTGTTAGGCTTAGGCCTAGGGCTAGGATTTTTGAAACTAGGAAGCCCTTAGCTCCAGGCACACTGCAGCTGTTCAAGGCATCCCAAGGGGAGTACAAAAGTGCAACAACATGGCAGCTTTCACAGCTTTTTCCTTGGCACCATCCCTATACCTAGGCTGATTTATCTGCCTAGGGTTAGGGTTAGGGTTCAGCCTAGGGCTTGAATTTCTTTAACCAGGAAGCCCTGAGTTCCAGGCTTACTTCATCTGCCAAAGGCATCCCAAAGGGAGTGCAGAAGTGCCACAACATGGCTGCTTTCACGGCTTTTTCCTTGGCAAGAAGCCTAACATCAGGCTGATTTACTTTCCCAGGGTTACTGTTAGGCTAAGGCCTAGGGCTAGGATTTTTGAAACTAGGAAGCCCTTAGCTCCAGGCACACTGCAGCTGTTCAAGGCATCCCAAGGGGAGTACAAAAGTGCAACAACATGGCAGCTTTCACAGCTTTTTCCTTGGCACCATCCCTATACCTAGGCTGATTTATCTGCCTAGGGTTAGGGTTAGGGTTCAGCCTAGGGCTTGGATTTCTTTAACCAGGAAGCCCCGAGTTCCAGGCTTACTTCATCTGCCAAAGGCATCCCAAAGGGAGTGCAGAAGTGCCACAACATGGCTGCTTTCACGGCTTTTTCCTTGGCAAGAAGCCTAACATCAGGCTGATTTACTTTCCCAGGGTTACTGTTAGGCTTAGGCCTAGGGCTAGGATTTTTGAAACTAGGAGGCCCTTAGCTCCAGGCACACTGCAGCTGTTCAAGGCATCCCAAGGGGAGTACAAAAGTGCAACAACATGGCAGCTTTCACAGCTTTTTCCTTGGCACCATCCCTATACCTAGGCTGATTTATCTGCCTAGGGTTAGGGTTAGGGTTCAGCCTAGGGCTTGAATTTTTTTTACCAGGAAGCCCTGAGTTCCAGGCTTACTTCATCTGCCAAAGGCATCCCAAAGGGAGTGCAGAAGTGCCACAACATGGCTGCTTTCACGGCTTTTCCCTTAGGAAGAACCCTAATACCCGGCTGATTTACCTTCCTAGGGTTACTGTTAGGCTTAGGCCTAGGACTTTTAAAACCAGGAAGCCCTGGGCTCCAGGCACACTGCAGCTGCAAAAGGCATCCCAAGGGGAGCGCAAAAGTGACGCAACTTGGCTGCCACCACTGATATTTCCATGAGACCATCCCGAACCATAGGCTGATTTTCCTTCCTAGGGTTAAGGTTTGAGTTACGCCTAGGGTAAGGGTCTATTAACCAGAAAGCCCTGAGTTCCAAGAACACAGCAGCTGCGAAGGACTAGCCAAGAAGAGCGCAAAAGTACCACAACATGCCTGCCTCCACAGCTTTTTCCTTGGGGACATGCCTAATTCCTGGCTGATTTGCCTTTCTCGTCTTAGGGTTGGGGTTCAGCCTAGGGCTAGGATTTTTAAAAGCAGGAAGCCCTGAGTTCCAGGCACACTGGAGCTGTGAAAGGCATCCAAAAGGGAGTGCAAAAGTGCCACAACATGGCTGCTTTCACGGCTTTTTCCTTGGCAAGAAGCCTAACATCAGGCTGATTTACTTTCCCAGGGTTACTGTTAGGCTTAGGCCTAGGGCTAGGATTTTTGAAACTAGGAAGCCCTGGGCTCCAGGCACACTGCAGCTGTTCAAGGCATCCCAAGGGGAGTACAAAAGTGCAACAACATGGCAGCTTTCACAGCTTTTTCCTTGGCACCATCCCTATACCTAGGCTGATTTATCTGCCTAGGGTTAGGGTTAGGGTTCAGCCTAGGGCTTGAATTTCTTTAACCAGGAAGCCCTGAGTTCCAGGCTTACTTCATCTGCCAAAGGCATCCCAAAGGGAGTGCAGAAGTGCCACAACATGGCTGCTTTCACGGCTTTTCCCTTAGGAAGAACCCTAATACCCGGCTGATTTACCTTCCTAGGGTTACTGTTAGGCTTAGGCCTAGGACTTTTAAAACCAGGAAGCCCTGGGCTCCAGGCACACTGCAGCTGCGAAAGGCATCCCAAGGGGAGCGCAAAAGTGACGCAACTTGGCTGCCACCACTGATATTTCCATGAGACCATCCCGAACCATAGGCTGATTTTCCTTCCTAGGGTTAAGGTTTGAGTTACGCCTAGGGTAAGGGTTCTATTAACCAGAAAGCCCTGAGTTCCAAGAACACAGCAGCTGCGAAGGACTAGCCAAGAAGAGCGCAAAAGTAGCACAACATGCCTGCCTCCACAGCTTTTTCCTTGGGGACATGCCTAATTCCTGGCTGATTTGCCTTTCTCGTCTTAGGGTTGGGGTTCGGCCTAGGGCTAGGATTTTTAAAAGCAGGAAGCCCTGAGTTCCAGGCACACTGCAGCTGTGAAAGGCATCCAAAAGGGAGTGCAAAAGTGCCACAACATGGCTGCTTTCACGGCTTTTTCCTTGGCAAGAAGCCTAACATCAGGCTGATTTACTTTCCCAGGGTTACTGTTAGGCTTAGGCCTAGGGCTAGGATTTTTGAAACTAGGAGGCCCTGGGCTCCAGGCACACTGCAGCTGTTCAAGGCATCCCAAGGGGAGTACAAAAGTGCAACAACATGGCAGCTTTCACAGCTTTTTCCTTGGCACCATCCCTATACCTAGGCTGATTTATCTGCCTAGGGTTAGGGTTAGGGTTCAGCCTAGGGCTTGAATTTCTTTAACCAGGAAGCCCTGAGTTCCAGGCTTACTTCATCTGCCAAAGGCATCCCAAAGGGAGTGCAGAAGTGCCACAACATGGCTGCTTTCACGGCTTTTCCCTTAGGAAGAACCCCAATACCCGGCTGATTTACCTTCCTAGGGTTACTGTTAGGCTTAGGCCTAGGACTTTTAAAACCAGGAAGCCCTGGGCTCCAGGCACACTGCAGCTGCAAAAGGCATCCCAAGGGGAGCGCAAAAGTGACGCAACTTGGCTGCCACCACTGATATTTCCATGAGACCATCCCGAACCATAGGCTGATTTTCCTTCCTAGGGTTAAGGTTTGAGTTACGCCTAGGGTAAGGGTCTATTAACCAGAAAGCCCTGAGTTCCAAGAACACAGCAGCTGCGAAGGACTAGCCAAGAAGAGCGCAAAAGTAGCACAACATGCCTGCCTCCACAGCTTTTTCCTTGGGGACATGCCTAATTCCTGGCTGATTTGCCTTTCTCGTCTTAGGGTTGGGGTTCGGCCTAGGGCTAGGATTTTTAAAAGCAGGAAGCCCTGAGTTCCAGGCACACTGGAGCTGTGAAAGGCATCCAAAAGGGAGTGCAAAAGTGCCACAACATGGCTGCTTTCACGGCTTTTTCCTTGGCAAGAAGCCTAACATCAGGCTGATTTACTTTCCCAGGGTTACTGTTAGGCTTAGGCCTAGGGCTAGGATTTTTGAAACTAGGAAGCCCTGGGCTCCAGGCACACTGCAGCTGTTCAAGGCATCCCAAGGGGAGTACAAAAGTGCAACAACATGGCAGCTTTCACAGCTTTTTCCTTGGCACCATCCCTATACCTAGGCTGATTTATCTGCCTAGGGTTAGGGTTAGGGTTCAGCCTAGGGCTTGAATTTCTTTAACCAGGAAGCCCTGAGTTCCAGGCTTACTTCATCTGCCAAAGGCATCCCAAAGGGAGTGCAGAAGTGCCACAACATGGCTGCTTTCACGGCTTTTCCCTTAGGAAGAACCCTAATACCCGGCTGATTTACCTTCCTAGGGTTACTGTTAGGCTTAGGCCTAGGACTTTTAAAACCAGGAAGCCCTGGGCTCCAGGCACACTGCAGCTGCGAAAGGCATCCCAAGGGGAGCGCAAAAGTGACGCAACTTGGCTGCCACCACTGATATTTCCATGAGACCATCCCGAACCATAGGCTGATTTTCCTTCCTAGGGTTAAGGTTTGAGTTACGCCTAGGGTAAGGGTTCTATTAACCAGAAAGCCCTGAGTTCCAAGAACACAGCAGCTGCGAAGGACTAGCCAAGAAGAGCGCAAAAGTAGCACAACATGCCTGCCTCCACAGCTTTTTCCTTGGGGACATGCCTAATTCCTGGCTGATTTGCCTTTCTCGTCTTAGGGTTGGGGTTCGGCCTAGGGCTAGGATTTTTAAAATCAGGAATCCCTGAGTTCCAGGCACACTGGAGCTGTGAAAGGCATCCAAAAGGGAGTGCAAAAGTGCCACAACATGGCTGCTTTCACGGCTTTTTCCTTGGCAAGAAACCTAACATCAGGCTGATTTACTTTCCCAGGGTTACTGTTAGGCTTAGGCCTAGGGGTAGGATTTTTGAAACTAGGAAGCCCTGGGCTCCAGGCACACTGCAGCTGTTCAAGGCATCCCAAGGGGAGTACAAAAGTGCAACAACATGGCAGCTTTCACAGCTTTTTCCTTGGCACCATCCCTATACCTAGGCTGATTTATCTGCCTAGGGTTAGGGTTAGGGTTCAGCCTAGGGCTTGAATTTCTTTAACCAGGAAGCCCTGAGTTCCAGGCTTACTTCATCTGCCAAAGGCATCCCAAAGGGAGTGCAGAAGTGCCACAACATGGCTGCTTTCACGGCTTTTCCCTTAGGAAGAACCCTAATACCCGGCTGATTTACCTTCCTAGGGTTACTGTTAGGCTTAGGCCTAGGACTTTTAAAACCAGGAAGCCCTGGGCTCCAGGCACACTGCAGCTGCAAAAGGCATCCCAAGGGGAGCGCAAAAGTGACGCAACTTGGCTGCCACCACTGATATTTCCATGAGACCATCCCGAACCATAGGCTGATTTTCCTTCCTAGGGTTAAGGTTTGAGTTACGCCTAGGGTAAGGGTTCTATTAACCAGAAAGCCCTGAGTTCCAAGAACACAGCAGCTGCGAAGGACTAGCCAAGAAGAGCGCAAAAGTAGCACAACATGCCTGCCTCCACAGCTTTTTCCTTGGGGACATGCCTAATTCCTGGCTGATTTGCCTTTCTCGTCTTAGGGTTGGGGTTCGGCCTAGGGCTAGGACTTTTAAAACCAGGAAGCCCTGAGTTCCAGGCACACTGGAGCTGTGAAAGGCATCCAAAAGGGAGTGCAAAAGTGCCACAACATGGCTGCTTTCACGGCTTTTTCCTTGGCAAGAAGCCTAACATCAGGCTGATTTACTTTCCCAGGGTTACTGTTAGGCTTAGGCCTAGGGCTAGGATTTTTGAAACTAGGAGGCCCTGGGCTCCAGGCACACTGCAGCTGTTCAAGGCATCCCAAGGGGAGTACAAAAGTGCAACAACATGGCAGCTTTCACAGCTTTTTCCTTGGCACCATCCCTATACCTAGGCTGATTTATCTGCCTAGGGTTAGGGTTAGGGTTCAGCCTAGGGCTTGAATTTCTTTAACCAGGAAGCCCTGAGTTCCAGGCTTACTTCATCTGCCAAAGGCATCCCAAAGGGAGTGCAGAAGTGCCACAACATGGCTGCTTTCACGGCTTTTCCCTTAGGAAGAACCCCAATACCCGGCTGATTTACCTTCCTAGGGTTACTGTTAGGCTTAGGCCTAGGACTTTTAAAACCAGGAAGCCCTGGGCTCCAGGCACACTGCAGCTGCGAAAGGCATCCCAAGGGGAGCGCAAAAGTGACGCAACTTGGCTGCCACCACTGATATTTCCATGAGACCATCCCGAACCATAGGCTGATTTTCCTTCCTAGGGTTAAGGTTTGAGTTACGCCTAGGGTAAGGGTCTATTAACCAGAAAGCCCTGAGTTCCAAGAACACAGCAGCTGCGAAGGACTAGCCAAGAAGAGCGCAAAAGTAGCACAACATGCCTGCCTCCACAGCTTTTTCCTTGGGGACATGCCTAATTCCTGGCTGATTTGCCTTTCTCGTCTTAGGGTTGGGGTTCGGCCTAGGGCTAGGATTTTTAAAAGCAGGAAGCCCTGAGTTCCAGGCACACTGGAGCTGTGAAAGGCATCCAAAAGGGAGTGCAAAAGTGCCACAACATGGCTGCTTTCACGGCTTTTTCCTTGGCAAGAAACCTAACATCAGGCTGATTTACTTTCCCAGGGTTACTGTTAGGCTTAGGCCTAGGGCTAGGATTGTTGAAACTAGGAAGCCCTGGGCTCCAGGCACACTGCAGCTGTTCAAGGCATCCCAAGGGGAGTACAAAAGTGCAACAACATGGCAGCTTTCACAGCTTTTTCCTTGGCACCATCCCTATACCTAGGCTGATTTATCTGCCTAGGGTTAGGGTTAGGGTTCAGCCTAGGGCTTGGATTTCTTTAACCAGGAAGCCCTGAGTTCCAGGCTTACTTCATCTGCCAAAGGCATCCCAAAGGGAGTGCAGAAGTGCCACAACATGGCTGCTTTCATGGCTTTTCCCTTAGGAAGAACCCTAATACCCGGCTGATTTACCTTCCTAGGGTTACTGTTAGGCTTAGGCCTAGGACTTTTAAAACCAGGAAGCCCTGGGCTCCAGGCACACTGCAGCTGCAAAAGGCATCCCAAGGGGAGCGCAAAAGTGACGCAACTTGGCTGCCACCACTGATATTTCCATGAGACCATCCCGAACCATAGGCTGATTTTCCTTCCTTGGGTTAAGGTTTGAGTTACGCCTAGGGTAAGGGTTCTATTAACCAGAAAGCCCTGAGTTCCAAGAACACAGCAGCTGCGAAGGACTAGCCAAGAAGAGCGCAAAAGTACCACAACATGCCTGCCTCCACAGCTTTTTCCTTGGGGACATGCCTAATTCCTGGCTGATTTGCCTTTCTCGTCTTAGGGTTGGGGTTCGGCCTAGGGCTAGGATTTTTAAAAGCAGGAAGCCCTGAGTTCCAGGCACACTGGACCTGTGAAAGACATCCAAAAGGGAGTGCAAAAGTGCCACAACATGGCTGCTTTCACGGCTTTTTCCTTGGCAAGAAGCCTAACATCAGGCTGATTTACTTTCCCAGGGTTACTGTTAGGCTTAGGCCTAGGGCTAGGATTTTTGAAACTAGGAAGCCCTTAGCTCCAGGCACACTGCAGCTGTTCAAGGCATCCCAAGGGGAGTACAAAAGTGCAACAACATGGCAGCTTTCACAGCTTTTTCCTTGGCACCATCCCTATACCTAGGCTGATTTATCTGCCTAGGGTTAGGGTTAGGGTTCAGCCTAGGGCTTGGATTTCTTTAACCAGGAAGCCCTGAGTTCCAGGCTTACTTCATCTGCCAAAGGCATCCCAAAGGGAGTGCAGAAGTGCCACAACATGGCTGCTTTCACGGCTTTTTCCTTGGCAAGAAGCCTAACATCAGGCTGATTTACTTTCCCAGGGTTACTGTTAGGCTAAGGCCTAGGGCTAGGAGTTTTGACACTAGGAAGCCCTTAGCTCCAGGCACACTGCGGCTGTTCAAGGCATCCCAAGGGGAGTACAAAAGTGCAACAACATGGCAGCTTTCACAGCTTTTTCCTTGGCACCATCCCTATACCTAGGCTGATTTATCTGCCTAGGGTTAGGGTTAGGGTTCAGCCTAGGGCTTGGATTTCTTTAACCAGGAAGCCCCGAGTTCCAGGCTTACTTCATCTGCCAAAGGCATCCCAAAGGGAGTGCAGAAGTGCCACAACATGGCTGCTTTCACGGCTTTTTCCTTGGCAAGAAGCCTAACATCAGGCTGATTTACTTTCCCAGGGTTACTGTTAGGCTTAGGCCTAGGGCTAGGATTTTTGAAACTAGGAGGCCCTTAGCTCCAGGCACACTGCAGCTGTTCAAGGCATCCCAAGGGGAGTACAAAAGTGCAACAACATGGCAGCTTTCACAGCTTTTTCCTTGGCACCATCCCTATACCTAGGCTGATTTATCTGCCTAGGGTTAGGGTTAGGGTTCAGCCTAGGGCTTGAATTTTTTTTACCAGGAAGCCCTGAGTTCCAGGCTTACTTCATCTGCCAAAGGCATCCCAAAGGGAGTGCAGAAGTGCCACAACATGGCTGCTTTCACGGCTTTTCCCTTAGGAAGAACCCTAATACCCGGCTGATTTACCTTCCTAGGGTTACTGTTAGGCTTAGGCCTAGGACTTTTAAAACCAGGAAGCCCTGGGCTCCAGGCACACTGCAGCTGCAAAAGGCATCCCAAGGGGAGCGCAAAAGTGACGCAACTTGGCTGCCACCACTGATATTTCCATGAGACCATCCCGAACCATAGGCTGATTTTCCTTCCTAGGGTTAAGGTTTGAGTTACGCCTAGGGTAAGGGTTCTATTAACCAGAAAGCCCTGAGTTCCAAGAACACAGCAGCTGCGAAGGACTAGCCAAGAAGAGCGCAAAAGTACCACAACATGCCTGCCTCCACAGCTTTTTCCTTGGGGACATGCCTAATTCCTGGCTGATTTGCCTTTCTCGTCTTAGGGTTGGGGTTCGGCCTAGGGCTAGGATTTTTAAAAGCAGGAAGCCCTGAGTTCCAGGCACACTGGAGCTGTGAAAGGCATCCAAAAGGGAGTGCAAAAGTGCCACAACATGGCTGCTTTCACGGCTTTTTCCTTGGCAAGAAGCCTAACATCAGGCTGATTTACTTTCCCAGGGTTACTGTTAGGCTTAGGCCTAGGGCTAGGATTTTTGAAACTAGGAGGCCCTTAGCTCCAGGCACACTGCAGCTGTTCAAGGCATCCCAAGGGGAGTACAAAAGTGCAACAACATGGCAGCTTTCACAGCTTTTTCCTTGGCACCATCCCTATACCTAGGCTGATTTATCTGCCTAGGGTTAGGGTTAGGGTTCAGCCTAGGGCTTGAATTTTTTTTACCAGGAAGCCCTGAGTTCCAGGCTTACTTCATCTGCCAAAGGCATCCCAAAGGGAGTGCAGAAGTGCCACAACATGGCTGCTTTCACGGCTTTTCCCTTAGGAAGAACCCTAATACCCGGCTGATTTACCTTCCTAGGGTTACTGTTAGGCTTAGGCCTAGGACTTTTAAAACCAGGAAGCCCTGGGCTCCAGGCACACTGCAGCTGCAAAAGGCATCCCAAGGGGAGCGCAAAAGTGACGCAACTTGGCTGCCACCACTGATATTTCCATGAGACCATCCCGAACCATAGGCTGATTTTCCTTCCTAGGGTTAAGGTTTGAGTTACGCCTAGGGTAAGGGTCTATTAACCAGAAAGCCCTGAGTTCCAAGAACACAGCAGCTGCGAAGGACTACCCAAGAAGAGCGCAAAAGTAGCACAACATGCCTGCCTCCACAGCTTTTTCCTTGGGGACATGCCTAATTCCTGGCTGATTTGCCTTTCTCGTCTTAGGGTTGGGGTTCGGCATAGGGCTAGGATTTTTAAAATCAGGAATCCCTGAGTTCCAGGCACACTGGAGCTGTAAAAGGCATCCAAAAGGGAGTGCAAAAGTGCCACAACATGGCTGCTTTCACGGCTTTTTCCTTGGCAAGAAACCTAACATCAGGCTGATTTACTTTCCCAGGGTTACTGTTAGGCTTAGGCCTAGGGCTAGGATTGTTGAAACTAGGAAGCCCTGGGCTCCAGGCACACTGCAGCTGTTCAAGGCATCCCAAGGGGAGTACAAAAGTGCAACAACATGGCAGCTTTCACAGCTTTTTCCTTGGCACCATCCCTATACCTAGGCTGATTTATCTGCCTAGGGTTAGGGTTAGGGTTCAGCCTAGGGCTTGGATTTCTTTAACCAGGAAGCCCTGAGTTCCAGGCTTACTTCATCTGCCAAAGGCATCCCAAAGGGAGTGCAGAAGTGCCACAACATGGCTGCTTTCACGGCTTTTCCCTTAGGAAGAACCCTAATACCCGGCTGATTTACCTTCCTAGGGTTACTGTTAGGCTTAGGCCTAGGACTTTTAAAACCAGGAAGCCCTGGGCTCCAGGCACACTGCAGCTGCAAAAGGCATCCCAAGGGGAGCGCAAAAGTGACGCAACTTGGCTGCCACCACTGATATTTCCATGAGACCATCCCGAACCATAGGCTGATTTTCCTTCCTAGGGTTAAGGTTTGAGTTACGCCTAGGGTAAGGGTCTATTAACCAGAAAGCCCTGAGTTCCAAGAACACAGCAGCTGCGAAAGACTAGCCAAGAAGAGCGCAAAAGTACCACAACATGCCTGCCTCCACAGCTTTTTCCTTGGGGACATGCCTAATTCCTGGCTGATTTGCCTTTCTCGTCTTAGGGTTGGGGTTCGGCCTAGGGCTAGGATTTTTAAAATCAGGAATCCCTGAGTTCCAGGCACACTGGAGCTGTGAAAGGCATCCAAAAGGGAGTGCAAAAGTGCCACAACATGGCTGCTTTCACGGCTTTTTCCTTGGCAAGAAACCTAACATCAGGCTGATTTACTTTCCCAGGGTTACTGTTAGGCTTAGGCCTAGGGCTAGGATTTTTGAAACTAGGAAGCCCTTAGCTCCAGGCACACTGCAGCTGTTCAAGGCATCCCAAGGGGAGTACAAAAGTGCAACAACATGGCAGCTTTCACAGCTTTTTCCTTGGCACCATCCCTATACCTAGGCTGATTTATCTGCCTAGGGTTAGGGTTCAGCCTAGGGCTTGAATTTCTTTAACCAGGAAGCCCTGAGTTCCAGGCTTACTTCATCTGCCAAAGGCATCCCAAAGGGAGTGCAGAAGTGCCACAACATGGCTGCTTTCACGGCTTTTCCCTTAGGAAGAACCCTAATACCCGGCTGATTTACCTTCCTAGGGTTACTGTTAGGCTTAGGCCTAGGACTTTTAAAACCAGGAAGCCCTGGGCTCCAGGCACACTGCAGCTGCGAAAGGCATCCCAAGGGGAGCGCAAAAGTGACGCAACTTGGCTGCCACCACTGATATTTCCATGAGACCATCCCGAACCATAGGTTGATTTTCCTTCCTAGGGTTAAGGTTTGAGTTACGCCTAGGGTAAGGGTTCTATTAACCAGAAAGCCCTGAGTTCCAAGAACACAGCAGCTGCGAAGGACTAGCCAAGAAGAGCGCAAAAGTACCACAACATGCCTGCCTCCACAGCTTTTTCCGTGGGGACATGCCTAATTCCTGGCTGATTTGCCTTTCTCGTCTTAGGGTTGGGGTTCGGCCTAGGGCTAGGACTTTTAAAAGCAGGAAGCCCTGAGTTCCAGGCACACTGGAGCTGTGAAAGGCATCCAAAAGGGAGTGCAAAAGTGCCACAACATGGCTGCTTTCACGGCTTTTTCCTTGGCAAGAAGCCTAACATCAGGCTGATTTACTTTCCCAGGGTTACTGTTAGGCTTAGGCCTAGGGCTAGGAATTTTGAAACTAGGAAGCCCTTAGCTCCAGGCACACTGCAGCTGTTCAAGGCATCCCAAGGGGAGTACAAAAGTGCAACAACATGGCAGCTTTCACAGCTTTTTCCTTGGCACCATCCCTATACCTAGGCTGATTTATCTGCCTAGGGTTAGGGTTAGGGTTCAGACTAGGGCTTGGATTTCTTTAACCAGGAAGCCCTGAGTTCCAGGCTTACTTCATCTGCCAAAGGCATCCCAAAGGGAGTGCAGAAGTGCCACAACATGGCTGCTTTCACGGCTTTTTCCTTGGCAAGAAGCCTAACATCAGGCTGATTTACTTTCCCAGGGTTACTGTTAGGCTAAGGCCTAGGGCTAGGATTTTTGAAACTAGGAAGCCCTTAGCTCCAGGCACACTGCAGCTGTTCAAGGCATCCCAAGGGGAGTACAAAAGTGCAACAACATGGCAGCTTTCACAGCTTTTTCCTTGGCACCATCCCTATACCTAGGCTGATTTATCTGCCTAGGGTTAGGGTTAGGGTTCAGCCTAGGGCTTGGATTTCTTTAACCAGGAAGCCCTGAGTTCCAGGCTTACTTCATCTGCCAAAGGCATCCCAAAGGGAGTGCAGAAGTGCCACAACATGGCTGCTTTCACGGCTTTTCCCTTAGGAAGAACCCTAATACCCGGCTGATTTACCTTCCTAGGGTTACTGTTAGGCTTAGGCCTAGGACTTTTAAAACCAGGAAGCCCTGGGCTCCAGGCACACTGCAGCTGCGAAAGGCATCCCAAGGGGAGCGCAAAAGTGACGCAACTTGGCTGCCACCACTGATATTTCCATGAGACCATCCCGAACCATAGGCTGATTTTCCTTCCTAGGGTTAAGGTTTGAGTTACGCCTAGGGTAAGGGTCTATTAACCAGAAAGCCCTGAGTTCCAAGAACACAGCAGCTGCGAAGGACTAGCCAAGAAGAGCGCAAAAGTAGCACAACATGCCTGCCTCCACAGCTTTTTCCTTGGGGACATGCCTAATTCCTGGCTGATTTGCCTTTCTCGTCTTAGGGTTGGGGTTCGGCCTAGGGCTAGGATTTTTAAAAGCAGGAATCCCTGAGTTCCAGGCACACTGGAGCTGTGAAAGGCATCCAAAAGGGAGTGCAAAAGTGCCACAACATGGCTGCTTTCACGGCTTTTTCCTTGGCAAGAAGCCTAACATCAGGCTGATTTACTTTCCCAGGGTTACTGTTAGGCTTAGGCCTAGGGCTAGGATTTTTGAAACTAGGAAGCCCTGGGCTCCAGGCACACTGCAGCTGTTCAAGGCATCCCAAGGGGAGTACAAAAGTGCAACAACATGGCAGCTTTCACAGCTTTTTCCTTGGCACCATCCCTATACCTAGGCTGATTTATCTGCCTAGGGTTAGGGTTAGGGTTCAGCCTAGGGCTTGAATTTCTTTAACCAGGAAGCCCTGAGTTCCAGGCTTACTTCATCTGCCAAAGGCATCCCAAAGGGAGTGCAGAAGTGCCACAACATGGCTGCTTTCACGGCTTTTCCCTTAGGAAGAACCCTAATACCCGGCTGATTTACCTTCCTAGGGTTACTGTTAGGCTTAGGCCTAGGACTTTTAAAACCAGGAAGCCCTGGGCTCCAGGCACACTGCAGCTGCGAAAGGCATCCCAAGGGGAGCGCAAAAGTGACGCAACTTGGCTGCCACCACTGATATTTCCATGAGACCATCCCGAACCATAGGCTGATTTTCCTTCCTAGGGTTAAGGTTTGAGTTACGCCTAGGGTAAGGGTTCTATTAACCAGAAAGCCCTGAGTTCCAAGAACACAGCAGCTGCGAAGGACTAGCCAAGAAGAGCGCAAAAGTACCACAACATGCCTGCCTCCACAGCTTTTTCCTTGGGGACATGCCTAATTCCTGGCTGATTTGCCTTTCTCGTCTTAGGGTTGGGGTTCGGCCTAGGGCTAGGATTTTTAAAAGCAGGAAGCCCTGAGTTCCAGGCACACTGGAGCTGTGAAAGGCATCCAAAAGGGAGTGCAAAAGTGCCACAACATGGCTGCTTTCACGGCTTTTTCCTTGGCAAGAAACCTAACATCAGGCTGATTTACTTTCCCAGGGTTACTGTTAGGCTTAGGCCTAGGGCTAGGATTTTTGAAACTAGGAAGCCCTTAGCTCCAGGCACACTGCAGCTGTTCAAGGCATCCCAAGGGGAGTACAAAAGTGCAACAACATGGCAGCTTTCACAGCTTTTTCCTTGGCACCATCCCTATACCTAGGCTGGTTTATCTGCCTAGGGTTAGGGTTAGGGTTCAGCCTAGGGCTTGAATTTTTTTTACCAGGAAGCCCTGAGTTCCAGGCTTACTTCATCTGCCAAAGGCATCCCAAAGGGAGTGCAGAAGTGCCACAACATGGCTGCTTTCACGGCTTTTCCCTTAGGAAGAACCCTAATACCCGGCTGATTTACCTTCCTAGGGTTACTGTTAGGCTTAGGCCTAGGACTTTTAAAACCAGGAAGCCCTGGGCTCCAGGCACACTGCAGCTGCAAAAGGCATCCCAAGGGGAGCGCAAAAGTGACGCAACTTGGCTGCCACCACTGATATTTCCATGAGACCATCCCGAACCATAGGCTGATTTTCCTTCCTAGGGTTAAGGTTTGAGTTACGCCTAGGGTAAGGGTCTATTAACCAGAAAGCCCTGAGTTCCAAGAACACAGCAGCTGCGAAGGACTACCCAAGAAGAGCGCAAAAGTAGCACAACATGCCTGCCTCCACAGCTTTTTCCTTGGGGACATGCCTAATTCCTGGCTGATTTGCCTTTCTCGTCTTACGGTTGGGGTTCGGCCTAGGGCTAGGATTTTTAAAATCAGGAATCCCTGAGTTCCAGGCACACTGGAGCTGTGAAAGGCATCCAAAAGGGAGTGCAAAAGTGCCACAACATGGCTGCTTTCACGGCTTTTTCCTTGGCAAGAAGCCTAACATCAGGCTGATTTACTTTCCCAGGGTTACTGTTAGGCTTAGGCCTAGGGCTAGGATTTTTGAAACTAGGAAGCCCTGGGCTCCAGGCACACTGCGGCTGTTCAAGGCATCCCAAGGGGAGTACAAAAGTGCAACAACATGGCAGCTTTCACAGCTTTTTCCTTGGCACCATCCCTATACCTAGGCTGATTTATCTGCCTAGGGTTAGGGTTAGGGTTCAGCCTAGGGCTTGAATTTTTTTTACCAGGAAGCCCTGAGTTCCAGGCTTACTTCATCTGCCAAAGGCATCCCAAAGGGAGTGCAGAAGTGCCACAACATGGCTGCTTTCACGGCTTTTCCCTTAGGAAGAACCCTAATACCCGGCTGATTTACCTTCCTAGGGTTACTGTTAGGCTTAGGCCTAGGACTTTTAAAACCAGGAAGCCCTGGGCTCCAGGCACACTGCAGCTGCAAAAGGCATCCCAAGGGGAGCGCAAAAGTGACGCAACTTGGCTGCCACCACTGATATTTCCATGAGACCATCCCGAACCATAGGCTGATTTTCCTTCCTAGGGTTAAGGTTTGAGTTACGCCTAGGGTAAGGGTCTATTAACCAGAAAGCCCTGAGTTCCAAGAACACAGCAGCTGCGAACGACTAGCCAAGAAGAGCGCAAAAGTAGCACAACATGCCTGCCTCCACAGCTTTTTCCTTGGGGACATGCCTAATTCCTGGCTGATTTGCCTTTCTCGTCTTAGGGTTGGGGCTCGGCCTAGGGCTAGGATTTTTAAAAGCAGGAAGCCCTGAGTTCCAGGCACACTGGAGCTGTGAAAGGCATCCAAAAGGGAGTGCAAAAGTGCCACAACATGGCTGCTTTCACGGCTTTTTCCTTGGCAAGAAACCTATATATCAGGCTGATTTACTTTCCCAGGGTTACTGTTAGGCTTAGGCCTAGGGCTAGGATTTTTGAAACTAGGAAGCCCTTAGCTCCAGGCACACTGCAGCTGTTCAAGGCATCCCAAGGGGAGTACAAAAGTGCAACAACATGGCAGCTTTCACAGCTTTTTCCTTGGCACCATCCCTATACCTAGGCTGATTTATCTGCCTAGGGTTAGGGTTAGGGTTCAGCCTAGGGCTTGAATTTCTTTAACCAGGAAGCCCTGAGTTCCAGGCTTACTTCATCTGCCAAAGGCATCCCAAAGGGAGTGCAGAAGTGCCACAACATGGCTGCTTTCACGGCTTTTCCCTTAGGAAGAACCCTAATACCCGGCTGATTTACCTTCCTAGGGTTACTGTTAGGCTTAGGCCTAGGACTTTTAAAACCAGGAAGCCCTGGGCTCCAGGCACACTGCAGCTGCGAAAGGCATCCCAAGGGGAGCGCAAAAGTGACGCAACTTGGCTGCCACCACTGATATTTCCATGAGACCATCCCGAACCATAGGCTGATTTTCCTTCCTAGGGTTAAGGTTTGAGTTACGCCTAGGGTAAGGGTTCTATTAACCAGAAAGCCCTGAGTTCCAAGAACACAGCAGCTGAGAAGGACTAGCCAAGAAGAGCGCAAAAGTACCACAACATGCCTGCCTCCACAGCTTTTTCCTTGGGGACATGCCTAATTCCTGGCTGATTTGCCTTTCTCGTCTTAGGGTTGGGGTTCGGCCTAGGGCTAGGATTTTTAAAAGCAGGAAGCCCTGAGCTCCAGGCACACTGGAGCTGTGAAAGGCATCCAAAAGGGAGTGCAAAAGTGCCACAACATGGCTGCTTTCACGGCTTTTTCCTTGGCAAGAAGCCTAACATCAGGCTGATTTACTTTCCCAGGGTTACTGTTAGGCTTAGGCCTAGGGCTAGGATTTTTGAAACTAGGAGGCCCTTAGCTCCAGGCACACTGCAGCTGTTCAAGGCATCCCAAGGGGAGTACAAAAGTGCAACAACATGGCAGCTTTCACAGCTTTTTCCTTGGCACCATCCCTATACCTAGGCTGATTTATCTGCCTAGGGTTAGGGTTAGGGTTCAGCCTAGGGCTTGAATTTCTTTAACCAGGAAGCCCTGAGTTCCAGGCTTACTTCATCTGCCAAAGGCATCCCAAAGGGAGTGCAGAAGTGCCACAACATGGCTGCTTTCACGGCTTTTCCCTTAGGAAGAACCCTAATACCCGGCTGATTTACCTTCCTAGGGTTACTGTTAGGCTTAGGCCTAGGACTTTTAAAACCAGGAAGCCCTGGGCTCCAGGCACACTGCAGCTGCGAAAGGCATCCCAAGGGGAGCGCAAAAGTGACGCAACTTGGCTGCCACCACTGATATTTCCATGAGACCATCCCGAACCATAGGCTGATTTTCCTTCCTAGGGTTAAGGTTTGAGTTACGCCTAGGGTAAGGGTTCTATTAACCAGAAAGCCCTGAGTTCCAAGAACACAGCAGCTGCGAAGGACTAGCCAAGAAGAGCGCAAAAGTACCACAACATGCCTGCCTCCACAGCTTTTTCCTTGGGGACATGCCTAATTCCTGGCTGATTTGCCTTTCTCGTCTTAGGGTTGGGGTTCGGCCTAGGGCTAGGATTTTTAAAAGCAGGAAGCCCTGAGCTCCAGGCACACTGGAGCTGTGAAAGGCATCCAAAAGGGAGTGCAAAAGTGCCACAACATGGCTGCTTTCACGGCTTTTTCCTTGGCAAGAAGCCTAACATCAGGCTGATTTACTTTCCCAGGGTTACTGTTAGGCTTAGGCCTAGGGCTAGGATTTTTGAAACTAGGAGGCCCTTAGCTCCAGGCACACTGCAGCTGTTCAAGGCATCCCAAGGGGAGTACAAAAGTGCAACAACATGGCAGCTTTCACAGCTTTTTCCTTGGCACCATCCCTATACCTAGGCTGATTTATCTGCCTAGGGTTAGGGTTAGGGTTCAGCCTAGGGCTTGAATTTTTTTTACCAGGAAGCCCTGAGTTCCAGGCTTACTTCATCTGCCAAAGGCATCCCAAAGGGAGTGCAGAAGTGCCACAACATGGCTGCTTTCACGGCTTTTCCCTTAGGAAGAACCCTAATACCCGGCTGATTTACCTTCCTAGGGTTACTGTTAGGCTTAGGCCTAGGACTTTTAAACCCAGGAAGCCCTGGGCTCCAGGCACACTGCAGCTGCGAAAGGCATCCCAAGGGGAGCGTAAAAGTGACGCAACTTGGCTGCCACCACTGATATTTCCATGAGACCATCCCGAACCATAGGCTGATTTTCCTTCCTAGGGTTAAGGTTTGAGTTACGCCTAGGGTAAGGGTTCTATTAACCAGAAAGCCCTGAGTTCCAAGAACACAGCAGCTGCGAAGGACTAGCCAAGAAGAGCGCAAAAGTAGCACAACATGCCTGCCTCCACAGCTTTTTCCTTGGGGACATGCCTAATTCCTGGCTGATTTGCCTTTCTCGTCTTAGGGTTGGGGTTCGGCCTAGGGCTAGGATTTTTAAAAGCAGGAAGCCCTGAGCTCCAGGCACACTGGAGCTGTGAAAGGCATCCAAAAGGGAGTGCAAAAGTGCCACAACATGGCTGCTTTCACGGCTTTTTCCTTGGCAAGAAGCCTAACATCAGGCTGATTTACTTTCCCAGGGTTACTGTTAGGCTTAGGCCTAGGGCTAGGATTTTTGAAACTAGGAGGCCCTTAGCTCCAGGCACACTGCAGCTGTTCAAAGCATCCCAAGGGGAGTACAAAAGTGCAACAACATGGCAGCTTTCACAGCTTTTTCCTTGGCACCATCCCTATACCTAGGCTGATTTATCTGCCTAGGGTAAGGGTTAGGGTTCAGCCTAGGGCTTGGATTTCTTTAACCAGGAAGCCCTGAGTTCCAGGCTTACTTCATCTGCCAAAGGCATCCCAAAGGGAGTGCAGAAGTGCCACAACATGGCTGCTTTCACGGCTTTTTCCTTGGCAAGAAGCCTAACATCAGGCTGATTTACTTTCCCAGGGTTACTGTTAGGCTTAGGCCTAGGGCTAGGATTTTTGAATCTAGGAAGCCCTTAGCTCCAGGCACACTGCAGCTGCAAAAGGCATCCCAAGGGGAGTACAAAAGTGCAACAACATGGCAGCTTTCACAGCTTTTTCCTTGGCACCATCCCTATACCTAGGCTGATTTATCTGCCTAGGGTTAGGGTTAGGGTTCAGCCTAGGGCTTGAATTTTTTTAACCAGGAAGCCCTGAGTTCCAGGCTTACTTCATCTGCCAAAGGCATCCCAAAGGGAGTGCAGAAGTGCCACAACATGGCTGCTTTCACGGCTTTTCCCTTAGGAAGAACCCTAATACCCGGCTGATTTACCTTCCTAGGGTTACTGTTAGGCTTAGGCCTAGGACTTTTAAAACCAGGAAGCCCTGGGCTCCAGGCACACTGCAGCTGCAAAAGGCATCCCAAGGGGAGCGCAAAAGTGACGCAACTTGGCTGCCACCACTGATATTTCCATGAGACCATCCCGAACCATAGGCTGATTTTCCTTCCTAGGGTTAAGGTTTGAGTTACGCCTAGGGTAAGGGTTCTATTAACCAGAAAGCCCTGAGTTCCAAGAACACAGCAGCTGCGAAGGACTAGCCAAGAAGAGCGCAAAAGTACCACAACATGCCTGCCTCCACAGCTTTTTCCTTGGGGACATGCCTAATTCCTGGCTGATTTGCCTTTCTCGTCATAGGGTTGGGGTTCGGCCTAGGGCTAGGATTTTTAAAACCAGGAAGCCCTGAGTTCCAGGCACACTGGAGCTGTGAAAGGCATCCAAAAGGGAGTGCAAAAGTGCCACAACATGGCTGCTTTCACGGCTTTTTCCTTGGCAAGACGCCTAACACCAGGCTGATTTACTTTCCCAGGGTTACTGTTAGGCTTAGGCCTAGGGCTAGGATTTTTGAAACTAGGAAGCCCTGGGCTCCAGGCACACTGCAGCTGTTCAAGGCATCCCAAGGGGAGTACAAAAGTGCAACAACATGGCAGCTTTCACAGCTTTTTCCTTGGCACCATCCCTATACCTAGGCTGATTTATCTGCCTAGGGTTAGGGTTAGGGTTCAGCCTAGGGCTTGAATTTCTTTAACCAGGAAGCCCTGAGTTCCAGGCTTACTTCATCTGCCAAAGGCATCCCAAAGGGAGTGCAGAAGTGCCACAACATGGCTGCTTTCACGGCTTTTCCCTTAGGAAGAACCCTAATACCCGGCTGATTTACCTTCCTAGGGTTACTGTTAGGCTTAGGCCTAGGACTTTTAAAACCAGGAAGCCCTGGGCTCCAGGCACACTGCAGCTGCAAAAGGCATCCCAAGGGGAGCGCAAAAGTGACGCAACTTGGCTGCCACCACTGATATTTCCATGAGACCATCCCGAACCATAGGCTGATTTTCCTTCCTAGGGTTAAGGTTTGAGTTACGCCTAGGGTAAGGGTTCTATTAACCAGAAAGCCCTGAGTTCCAAGAACACAGCAGCTGCGAAGGACTAGCCAAGAAGAGCGCAAAAGTACCACAACATGCCTGCCTCCACAGCTTTTTCCTTGGGGACATGCCTAATTCCTGGCTGATTTGCCTTTCTCGTCTTAGGGTTGGGGTTCGGCCTAGGGCTAGGATTTTTAAAAGCAGGAAGCCCTGAGTTCCAGGCACACTGGAGCTGTGAAAGGCATCCAAAAGGGAGTGCAAAAGTGCCACAACATGGCTGCTTTCACGGCTTTTTCCTTGGCAAGAAGCCTAACATCAGGCTGATTTACTTTCCCAGGGTTACTGTTAGGCTTAGGCCTAGGGCTAGGATTTTTGAAACTAGGAGGCCCTTAGCTCCAGGCACACTGCAGCTGTTCAAGGCATCCCAAGGGGAGTACAAAAGTGCAACAACATGGCAGCTTTCACAGCTTTTTCCTTGGCACCATCCCTATACCTAGGCTGATTTATCTGCCTAGGGTTAGGGTTAGGGTTCAGCCTAGGGCTTGAATTTTTTTAACCAGGAAGCCCTGAGTTCCAGGCTTACTTCATCTGCCAAAGGCATCCCAAAGGGAGTGCAGAAGTGCCACAACATGGCTGCTTTCACGGCTTTTTCCCTTAGGAAGAACCCTAATACCCGGCTGATTTACCTTCCTAGGGTTACTGTTAGGCTTAGGCCTAGGACTTTTAAAACCAGGAAGCCCTGGGCTCCAGGCACACTGCAGCTGCAAAAGGCATCCCAAGGGGAGCGCAAAAGTGACGCAACTTGGCTGCCACCAGTGATATTTCCATGAGACCATCCCGAACCATAGGCTGATTTTCCTTCCTAGGGTTAAGGTTTGAGTTACGCCTAGGGTAAGGGTTCTATTAACCAGAAAGCCCTGAGTTCCAAGAACACAGCAGCTGCGAAGGATTAGCCAAGAAGAGCGCAAAAGTACCACAACATGCCTGCCTCCACAGCTTTTTCCTTGGGGACATGCCTAATTCCTGGCTGATTTGCCTTTCTCGTCTTAGGGTTGGGGTTCGGCCTAGGGCTAGGATTTTTAAAAGCAGGAAGCCCTGAGTTCCAGGCACACTGGAGCTGTGAAAGGCATCCAAAAGGGAGTGCAAAAGTGCCACAACATGGCTGCTTTCACGGCTTTTTCCTTGGCAAGAAGCCTAACATCAGGCTGATTTACTTTCCCAGGGTTACTGTTAGGCTTAGGCCTAGGGCTAGGATTTTTGAAACTAGGAGGCCCTTAGCTCCAGGCACACTGCAGCTGTTCAAGGCATCCCAAGGGGAGTACAAAAGTGCAACAACATGGCAGCTTTCACAGCTTTTTCCTTGGCACCATCCCTATACCTAGGCTGATTTATCTGCCTAGGGTTAGGGTTAGGGTTCAGCCTAGGGCTTGAATTTCTTTAACCAGGAAGCCCTGAGTTCCAGGCTTACTTCATCTGCCAAAGGCATCCCAAAGGGAGTGCAGAAGTGCCACAACATGGCTGCTTTCACGGCTTTTCCCTTAGGAAGAACCCTAATACCCGGCTGATTTACCTTCCTAGGGTTACTGTTAGGCTTAGGCCTAGGACTTTTAAAACCAGGAAGCCCTGGGCTCCAGGCACACTGCAGCTGCGAAAGGCATCCCAAGGGGAGCGCAAAAGTGACGCAACTTGGCTGCCACCACTGATATTTCCATGAGACCATCCCGAACCATAGGCTGATTTTCCTTCCTAGGGTTAAGGTTTGAGTTACGCCTAGGGTAAGGGTCTATTAACCAGAAAGCCCTGAGTTCCAAGAACACAGCAGCTGCGAAGGACTAGCCAAGAAGAGCGCAAAAGTAGCACAACATGCCTGCCTCCACAGCTTTTTCCTTGGGGACATGCCTAATTCCTGGCTGATTTGCCTTTCTCGTCTTAGGGTTGGGGTTCGGCCTAGGGCTAGGATTTTTAAAAGCAGGAAGCCCTGAGTTCCAGGCACACTGGAGCTGTGAAAGGCATCCAAAAGGGAGTGCAAAAGTGCCACAACATGGCTGCTTTCACGGCTTTTTCCTTGGCAAGAAGCCTAACATCAGGCTGATTTACTTTCCCAGGGTTACTGTTAGGCTTAGGCCTAGGGCTAGGATTTTTGAAACTAGGAAGCCCTTAGCTCCAGGCACACTGCAGCTGTTCAAGGCATCCCAAGGGGAGTACAAAAGTGCAACAACATGGCAGCTTTCACAGCTTTTTCCTTGGCACCATCCCTATACCTAGGCTGATTTATCTGCCTAGGGTTAGGGTTAGGGTTCAGCCTAGGGCTTGGATTTCTTTAACCAGGAAGCCCTGAGTTCCAGGCTTACTTCATCTGCCATAAGAATCCCAAAGGGAGTGCAGAAGTGCCACAACATGGCTGCTTTCACGGCTTTTTCCTTGGCAAGAAGCCTAACATCAGGCTGATTTACTTTCCCAGGGTTACTGTTAGGCTTAGGCCTAGGGCTAGGATTTTTGAAACTAGGAAGCCCTGGGCTCCAGGCACACTGCAGCTGTTCAAGGCATCCCAAGGGGAGTACAAAAGTGCAACAACATGGCAGCTTTCACAGCTTTTTCCTTGGCACCATCCCTATACCTAGGCTGATTTATCTGCCTAGGGTTAGGGTTAGGGTTCAGCCTAGGGCTTGGATTTCTTTAACCAGGAAGCCCTGAGTTCCAGGCTTACTTCATCTGCCAAAGGCATCCCAAAGGGAGTGCAGAAGTGCCACAACATGGCTGCTTTCACGGCTTTTCCCTTAGGAAGAACCCTAATACCCGGCTGATTTACCTTCCTTGGGTTACTGTTAGGCTTAGGCCTAGGACTTTTAAAACCAGGAAGCCCTGGGCTCCAGGCACACTGCAGCTGCAAAAGGCATCCCAAGGGGAGCGCAAAAGTGACGCAACTTGGCTGCCACCACTGATATTTCCATGAGACCATCCCGAACCATAGGCTGATTTTCCTTCCTAGGGTTAAGGTTTGAGTTACGCCTAGGGTAAGGGTTCTATTAACCAGAAAGCCCTGAGTTCCAAGAACACAGCAGCTGCGAAGGACTAGCCAAGAAGAGCGCAAAAGTACCACAACATGCCTGCCTCCACAGCTTTTTCCTTGGGGACATGCCTAATTCCTGGCTGATTTGCCTTTCTCGTCTTAGGGTTGGGGTTCGGCCTAGGGCTAGGATTTTTAAAAGCAGGAAGCCCTGAGTTCCAGGCACACTGGAGCTGTGAAAGGCATCCAAAAGGGAGTGCAAAAGTGCCACAACATGGCTGCTTTCACGGCTTTTTCCATGGCAAGAAGCCTAACATCAGGCTGATTTACTTTCCCAGGGTTACTGTTAGGCTTAGGCCTAGGGCTAGGATTTTTGAAACTAGGAAGCCCTTAGCTCCAGGCACACTGCAGCTGTTCAAGGCATCCCAAGGGGAGTACAAAAGTGCAACAACATGGCAGCTTTCACAGCTTTTTCCTTGGCACCATCCCTATACCTAGGCTGATTTATCTGCCTAGGGTTAGGGTTAGGGTTCAGCCTAGGGCTTGGATTTCTTTAACCAGGAAGCCCTGAGTTCCAGGCTTACTTCATCTGCCAAAGGCATCCCAAAGGGAGTGCAGAAGTGCCACAACATGGCTGCTTTCACGGCTTTTTCCTTGGCGAGAAGCCTAACATCAGGCTGATTTACTTTCCCAGGGTTACTGTTAGGCTTAGGCCTAGGGCTAGGATTTTTGAAACTAGGAAGCCCTTAGCTCCAGGCACACTGCAGCTGTTCAAGGCATCCCAAGGGGAGTACAAAAGTGCAACAACATGGCAGCTTTCACAGCTTTTTCCTTGGCACCATCCCTATACCTAGGCTGATTTATCTGCCTAGGGTTAGGGTTAGGGTTCAGCCTAGGGCTTGAATTTTTTTAACCAGGAAGCCCTGAGTTCCAGGCTTACTTCATCTGCCAAAGGCATCCCAAAGGGAGTGCAGAAGTGCCACAACATGGCTGCTTTCACGGCTTTTCCCTTAGGAAGAACCCTAATACCCGGCTGATTTACCTTCCTAGGGTTACTGTTAGGCTTAGGCCTAGGACTTTTAAAACCAGGAAGCCCTGGGCTCCAGGCACACTGCAGCTGCAAAAGGCATCCCAAGGGGAGCGCAAAAGTGACGCAACTTGGCTGCCACCACTGATATTTCCATGAGACCATCCCGAACCATAGGCTGATTTTCCTTCCTAGGGTTAAGGTTTGAGTTACGCCTAGGGTAAGGGTTCTATTAACCAGAAAGCCCTGAGTTCCAAGAACACAGCAGCTGCGAAGGACTAGCCAAGAAGAGCGCAAAAGTACCACAACATGCCTGCCTCCACAGCTTTTTCCTTGGGGACATGCCTAATTCCTGGCTGATTTGCCTTTCTCGTCTTAGGGTTGGGGTTCGGCCTAGGGCTAGGATTTTTAAAAGCAGGAAGCCCTGAGTTCCAGGCACAGTGGAGCTGTGAAAGGCATCCAAAAGGGAGTGCAAAAGTGCCACAACATGGCTGCTTTCACGGCTTTTTCCTTGGCAAGAAGCCTAACATCAGGCTGATTTACTTTCCCAGGGTTACTGTTAGGCTTAGGCCTAGGGCTAGGATTTTTGAAACTAGGAAGCCCTTAGCTCCAGGCACACTGCAGCTGTTCAAGGCATCCCAAGGGGAGTACAAAAGTGCAACAACATGGCAGCTTTCACAGCTTTTTCCTTGGCACCATCCCTATACCTAGGCTGATTTATCTGCCTAGGGTTAGGGTTAGGGTTCAGCCTAGGGCTTGGATTTCTTTAACCAGGAAGCCCTGAGTTCCAGGCTTACTTCATCTGCCAAAGGCATCCCAAAGGGAGTGCAGAAGTGCCACAACATGGCTGCTTTCACGGCTTTTTCCTTGGCAAGAAGCCTAACATCAGGCTGATTTACTTTCCCAGGGTTACTGTTAGGCTTAGGCCTAGGGCTAGGATTTTTGAAACTAGGAAGCCCTTAGCTCCAGGCACACTGCAGCTGTTCAAGGTATCCCAAGGGGAGTACAAAAGTGCAACAACATGGCAGCTTTCACAGCTTTTTCCTTGGCACCATCCCTATACCTAGGCTGATTTATCTGCCTAGGGTTAGGGTTAGGGTTCAGCCTAGGGCTTGAATTTTTTTAACCAGGAAGCCCTGAGTTCCAGGCTTACTTCATCTGCCAAAGGCATCCCAAAGGGAGTGCAGAAGTGCCACAACATGGCTGCTTTCACGGCTTTTCCCTTAGGAAGAACCCTAATACCCGGCTGATTTACCTTCCTAGGGTTACTGTTAGGCTTAGGCCTAGGACTTTTAAAACCAGGAAGCCCTGGGCTCCAGGCACACTGCAGCTGCGAAAGGCATCCCAAGGGGAGCGCAAAAGTGACGCAACTTGGCTGCCACCACTGATATTTCCATGAGACCATCCCGAACCATAGGCTGATTTTCCTTCCTAGGGTTAAGGTTTGAGTTACGCCTAGGGTAAGGGTCTATTAACCAGAAAGCCCTGAGTTCCAAGAACACAGCAGCTGCGAAGGACTAGCCAAGAAGAGCGCAAAAGTACCACAACATGCCTGCCTCCACAGCTTTTTCCTTGGGGACATGCCTAATTCCTGGCTGATTTGCCTTTCTCGTCTTAGGGTTGGGGTTCGGCCTAGGGCTAGGATTTTTAAAATCAGGAATCCCTGAGTTCCAGGCACACTGGAGCTGTGAAAGGCATCCAAAAGGGAGTGCAAAAGTGCCACAACATGGCTGCTTTCACGGCTTTTTCCTTGGCAAGAAGCCTAACATCAGGCTGATTTACTTTCCCAGGGTTACTGTTAGGCTTAGGCCTAGGGCTAGGATTTTTGAAACTAGGAAGCCCTGGGCTCCAGGCACACTGCAGCTGTTCAAGGCATCCCAAGGGGAGTACAAAAGTGCAACAACATGGCAGCTTTCACAGCTTTTTCCTTGGCACCATCCCTATACCTAGGCTGATTTATCTGCCTAGGGTTAGGGTTAGGGTTCAGCCTAGGGCTTGGATTTCTTTAACCAGGAAGCCCTGAGTTCCAGGCTTACTTCATCTGCCAAAGGCATCCCAAAGGGAGTGCAGAAGTGCCACAACATGGCTGCTTTCACGGCTTTTCCCTTAGGAAGAACCCTAATACCCGGCTGATTTACCTTCCTTGGGTTACTGTTAGGCTTAGGCCTAGGACTTTTAAAACCAGGAAGCCCTGGGCTCCAGGCACACTGCAGCTGCAAAAGGCATCCCAAGGGGAGCGCAAAAGTGACGCAACTTGGCTGCCACCACTGATATTTCCATGAGACCATCCCGAACCATAGGCTGATTTTCCTTCCTAGGGTTAAGGTTTGAGTTACGCCTAGGGTAAGGGTTCTATTAACCAGAAAGCCCTGAGTTCCAAGAACACAGCAGCTGCGAAGGACTAGCCAAGAAGAGCGCAAAAGTACCACAACATGCCTGCCTCCACAGCTTTTTCCTTGGGGACATGCCTAATTCCTGGCTGATTTGCCTTTCTCGTCTTAGGGTTGGGGTTCGGCCTAGGGCTAGGATTTTTAAAAGCAGGAAGCCCTGAGTTCCAGGCACACTGGAGCTGTGAAAGGCATCCAAAAGGGAGTGCAAAAGTGCCACAACATGGCTGCTTTCACGGCTTTTTCCATGGCAAGAAGCCTAACATCAGGCTGATTTACTTTCCCAGGGTTACTGTTAGGCTTAGGCCTAGGGCTAGGATTTTTGAAACTAGGAAGCCCTTAGCTCCAGGCACACTGCAGCTGTTCAAGGCATCCCAAGGGGAGTACAAAAGTGCAACAACATGGCAGCTTTCACAGCTTTTTCCTTGGCACCATCCCTATACCTAGGCTGATTTATCTGCCTAGGGTTAGGGTTAGGGTTCAGCCTAGGGCTTGGATTTCTTTAACCAGGAAGCCCTGAGTTCCAGGCTTACTTCATCTGCCAAAGGCATCAAAAAGGGAGTGCAGAAGTGCCACAACATGGCTGCTTTCACGGCTTTTTCCTTGGCAAGAAGCCTAACATCAGGCTGATTTACTTTCCCAGGGTTACTGTTAGGCTTAGGCCTAGGGCTAGGATTTTTGAAACTAGGAAGCCCTGGGCTCCAGGCACACTGCAGCTGTTCAAGGCATCCCAAGGGGAGTACAAAAGTGCAACAACATGGCAGCTTTCACAGCTTTTTCCTTGGCACCATCCCTATACCTAGGCTGATTTATCTGCCTAGGGTTAGGGTTAGGGTTCAGCCTAGGGCTTGAATTTTTTTAACCAGGAAGCCCTGAGTTCCAGGCTTACTTCATCTGCCAAAGGCATCCCAAAGGGAGTGCAGAAGTGCCACAACATGGCTGCTTTCACGGCTTTTCCCTTAGGAAGAACCCTAATACCCGGCTGATTTACCTTCCTAGGGTTACTGTTAGGCTTAGGCCTAGGACTTTTAAAACCAGGAAGCCCTGGGCTCCAGGCACACTGCAGCTGCGAAAGGCATCCCAAGGGGAGCGCAAAAGTGACGCAACTTGGCTGCCACCACTGATATTTCCATGAGACCATCCCGAACCATAGGCTGATTTTCCTTCCTAGGGTTAAGGTTTGAGTTACGCCTAGGGTAAGGGTCTATTAACCAGAAAGCCCTGAGTTCCAAGAACACAGCAGCTGCGAAGGACTAGCCAAGAAGAGCGCAAAAGTAGCACAACATGCCTGCCTCCACAGCTTTTTCCTTGGGGACATGCCTAATTCCTGGCTGATTTGCCTTTCTCGTCTTAGGGTTGGGGTTCGGCCTAGGGCTAGGATTTTTAAAATCAGGAATCCCTGAGTTCCAGGCACACTGGAGCTGTGAAAGGCATCCAAAAGGGAGTGCAAAAGTGCCACAACATGGCTGCTTTCACGGCTTTTTCCTTGGCAAGAAGCCTAACATCAGGCTGATTTACTTTCCCAGGGTTACTGTTAGGCTTAGGCCTAGGGCTAGGATTTTTGAAACTAGGAAGCCCTGGGCTCCAGGCACACTGCAGCTGTTCAAGGCATCCCAAGGGGAGTACAAAAGTGCAACAACATGGCAGCTTTCACAGCTTTTTCCTTGGCACCATCCCTATACCTAGGCTGATTTATCTGCCTAGGGTTAGGGTTAGGGTTCAGCCTAGGGCTTGGATTTCTTTAACCAGGAAGCCCTGAGTTCCAGGCTTACTTAATCTGCCAAAGGCATCCCAAAGGGAGTGCAGAAGTGCCACAACATGGCTGCTTTCACGGCTTTTCCCTTAGGAAGAACCCTAATACCCGGCTGATTTACCTTCCTTGGGTTACTGTTAGGCTTAGGCCTAGGACTTTTAAAACCAGGAAGCCCTGGGCTCCAGGCACACTGCAGCTGCAAAAGGCATCCCAAGGGGAGCGCAAAAGTGACGCAACTTGGCTGCCACCACTGATATTTCCATGAGACCATCCCGAACCATAGGCTGATTTTCCTTCCTAGGGTTAAGGTTTGAGTTACGCCTAGGGTAAGGGTTCTATTAACCAGAAAGCCCTGAGTTCCAAGAACACAGCAGCTGCGAAGGACTAGCCAAGAAGAGCGCAAAAGTACCACAACATGCCTGCCTCCACAGCTTTTTCCTTGGGGACATGCCTAATTCCTGGCTGATTTGCCTTTCTCGTCTTAGGGTTGGGGTTCGGCCTAGGGCTAGGATTTTTAAAAGCAGGAAGCCCTGAGTTCCAGGCACAGTGGAGCTGTGAAAGGCATCCAAAAGGGAGTGCAAAAGTGCCACAACATGGCTGCTTTCACGGCTTTTTCCTTGGCAAGAAGCCTAACATCAGGCTGATTTACTTTCCCAGGGTTACTGTTAGGCTTAGGCCTAGGGCTAGGATTTTTGAAACTAGGAAGCCCTTAGCTCCAGGCACACTGCAGCTGTTCAAGGCATCCCAAGGGGAGTACAAAAGTGCAACAACATGGCAGCTTTCACAGCTTTTTCCTTGGCACCATCCCTATACCTAGGCTGATTTATCTGCCTAGGGTTAGGGTTAGGGTTCAGCCTAGGGCTTGAATTTTTTTTACCAGGAAGCCCTGAGTTCCAGGCTTACTTCATCTGCCAAAGGCATCCCAAAGGGAGTGCAGAAGTGCCACAACATGGCTGCTTTCACGGCTTTTCCCTTAGGAAGAACCCTAATACCCGGCTGATTTACCTTCCTAGGGTTACTGTTAGGCTTAGGCCTAGGACTTTTAAAACCAGGAAGCCCTGGGCTCCAGGCACACTGCAGCTGCAAAAGGCATCCCAAGGGGAGCGCAAAAGTGACGCAACTTGGCTGCCACCACTGATATTTCCATGAGACCATCCCGAACCATAGGCTGATTTTCCTTCCTAGGGTTAAGGTTTGAGTTACGCCTAGGGTAAGGGTCTATTAACCAGAAAGCCCTGAGTTCCAAGAACACAGCAGCTGCGAAGGACTAGCCAAGAAGAGCGCAAAAGTAGCACAACATGCCTGCCTCCACAGCTTTTTCCTTGGGGACATGCCTAATTCCTGGCTGATTTGCCTTTCTCGTCTTAGGGTTGGGGTTCGGCCTAGGGCTAGGATTTTTAAAATCAGGAAGCCCTGAGTTCCAGGCACACTGCAGCTGTGAAAGGCATCCAAAAGGGAGTGCAAAAGTGCCACAACATGGCTGCTTTCACGGCTTTTTCCTTGGCAAGAAGCCTAACATCAGGCTGATTTACTTTCCCAGGGTTACTGTTAGGCTTAGGCCTAGGGCTAGGATTTTTGAAACTAGGAAGCCCTTAGCTCCAGGCACTCTGCAGCTGTTCAAGGCATCCCAAGGGGAGTACAAAAGTGCAACAACATGGCAGCTTTCACAGCTTTTTCCTTGGCACCATCCCTATACCTAGGCTGATTTATCTGCCTAGGGTTAGGGTTAGGGTTCAGCCTAGGGCTTGGATTTCTTTAACCAGGAAGCCCTGAGTTCCAGGCTTACTTCATCTGCCAAAGGCATCCCAAAGGGAGTGCAGAAGTGCCACAACATGGCTGCTTTCACGGCTTTTTCCTTGGCAAGAAGCCTAACATCAGGCTGATTTACTTTCCCAGGGTTACTGTTAGGCTTAGGCCTAGGGCTAGGATTTTTGAAACTAGGAAGCCCTTAGCTCCAGGCACACTGCAGCTGTTCAAGGCATCCCAAGGGGAGTACAAAAGTGCAACAACATGGCAGCTTTCACAGCTTTTTCCTTGGCACCATCCCTATACCGAGGCTGATTTATCTGCCTAGGGTTAGGGTTAGGGTTCAGCCTAGGGCTTGGATTTTTTTAACCAGGAAGCCCTGAGTTCCAGGCTTACTTCATCTGCCAAAGGCATCCCAAAGGGAGTGCAGAAGTGCCACAACATGGCTGCTTTCACGGCTTTTCCCTTAGGAAGAACCCTAATACCCGGCTGATTTACCTTCCTAGGGTTACTGTTAGGCTTAGGCCTAGGACTTTTAAAACCAGGAAGCCCTTAGCTCCAGGCACACTGCAGCTGTTCAAGGCATCCCAAGGGGAGCGCAAAAGTGACGCAACTTGGCTGCCGCCACTGATAATTCCATGAGACCATCCCGAACCATAGGCTGATTTTCCTTCCTAGGGTTAAGGTTTGAGTTACGCCTAGGGTAAGGGTTCTATTAACCAGAAAGCCCTGAGTTCCAAGAACACAGCAGCTGCGAAGGACTAGCCAAGAAGAGCGCAAAAGTAGCACAACATGCCTGCCTCCACAGCTTTTTCCTTGGGGACATGCCTAATTCCTGGCTGATTTGCCTTTCTCGTCTTAGGGTTGCGGTTCGGCCTAGGGCTAGGATTTTTAAAAGCAGGAAGCCCTGAGTTCCAGGCACACTGGAGCTGTGAAAGGCATCCAAAAGGGAGTGCAAAAGTGCCACAACATGGCTGCTTTCACGGCTTTTTCCTTGGCAAGAAGCCTAACATCAGGCTGATTTACTTTCCCAGGGTTACTGTTAGGCTTAGGCCTAGGGCTAGGATTTTTGAAACTAGGAGGCCCTTAGCTCCAGGCACACTGCAGCTGTTCAAGGCATCCCAAGGGGAGTACAAAAGTGCAACAACATGGCAGCTTTCACAGCTTTTTCCTTGGCACCATCCCTATACCTAGGCTGATTTATCTGCCTAGGGTTAGGGTTAGGGTTCAGCCTAGGGCTTGAATTTTTTTTACCAGGAAGCCCTGAGTTCCAGGCTTACTTCATCTGCCAAAGGCATCCCAAAGGGAGTGCAGAAGTGCCACAACATGGCTGCTTTCACGGCTTTTCCCTTAGGAAGAACCCTAATACCCGGCTGATTTACCTTCCTAGGGTTACTGTTAGGCTTAGGCCTAGGACTTTTAAAACCAGGAAGCCCTGGGCTCCAGGCACACTGCAGCTGCAAAAGGCATCCCAAGGGGAGCGCAAAAGTGACGCAACTTGGCTGCCACCACTGATATTTCCATGAGACCATCCCGAACCATAGGCTGATTTTCCTTCCTAGGGTTAAGGTTTGAGTTACGCCTAGGGTAAGGGTTCTATTAACCAGAAAGCCCTGAGTTCCAAGAACACAGCAGCTGCGAAGGACTAGCCAAGAAGAGCGCAAAAGTACCACAACATGCCTGCCTCCACAGCTTTTTCCTTGGGGACATGCCTAATTCCTGGCTGATTTGCCTTTCTCGTCTTAGGGTTGGGGTTCGGCCTAGGGCTAGGATTTTTAAAAGCAGGAAGCCCTGAGTTCCAGGCACACTGGAGCTGTGAAAGGCATCCAAAAGGGAGTGCAAAAGTGCCACAACATGGCTGCTTTCACGGCTTTTTCCATGGCAAGAAGCCTAACATCAGGCTGATTTACTTTCCCAGGGTTACTGTTAGGCTTAGGCCTAGGGCTAGGATTTTTGAAACTAGGAAGCCCTTAGCTCCAGGCACACTGCAGCTGTTCAAGGCATCCCAAGGGGAGTACAAAAGTGCAACAACATGGCAGCTTTCACAGCTTTTTCCTTGGCACCATCCCTATACCTAGGCTGATTTATCTGCCTAGGGTTAGGGTTAGGGTTCAGCCTAGGGCTTGGATTTCTTTAACCAGGAAGCCCTGAGTTCCAGGCTTACTTCATCTGCCAAAGGCATCAAAAAGGGAGTGCAGAAGTGCCACAACATGGCTGCTTTCACGGCTTTTTCCTTGGCAAGAAGCCTAACATCAGGCTGATTTACTTTCCCAGGGTTACTGTTAGGCTTAGGCCTAGGGCTAGGATTTTTGAAACTAGGAAGCCCTTAGCTCCAGGCACACTGCAGCTGTTCAAGGCATCCCAAGGGGAGTACAAAAGTGCAACAACATGGCAGCTTTCACAGCTTTTTCCTTGGCACCATCCCTATACCTAGGCTGATTTATCTGCCTAGGGTTAGGGTTAGGGTTCAGCCTAGGGCTTGGATTTCTTTAACCAGGAAGCCCTGAGTTCCAGGCTTACTTCATCTGCCAAAGGCATCCCAAAGGGAGTGCAGAAGTGCCACAACATGGCTGCTTTCACGGCTTTTCCCTTAGGAAGAACCCTAATACCCGGCTGATTTACCTTCCTTGGGTTACTGTTAGGCTTAGGCCTAGGACTTTTAAAACCAGGAAGCCCTGGGCTCCAGGCACACTGCAGCTGCAAAAGGCATCCCAAGGGGAGCGCAAAAGTGACGCAACTTGGCTGCCACCACTGATATTTCCATGAGACCTTCCCGAACCATAGGCTGATTTTCCTTCATAGGGTTAAGGTTTGAGTTACGCCTAGGGTAAGGGTTCTATTAACCAGAAAGCCCTGAGTTCCAAGAACACAGCAGCTGCGAAGGACTAGCCAAGAAGAGCGCAAAAGTACCACAACATGCCTGCCTCCACTGCTTTTTCCTTGGGGACATGCCTAATTCCTGGCTGATTTGCCTTTCTCGTCTTAGGGTTGGGGTTCGGCCTAGGGCTAGGATTTTTAAAAGCAGGAAGCCCTGAGTTCCAGGCACACTGCAGCTGTGAAAGGCATCCAAAAGGGAGTGCAAAAGTGCCACAACATGGCTGCTTTCACGGCTTTTTCCTTGGCAAGAAGCCTAACATCAGGCTGATTTACTTTCCCAGGGTTACTGTTAGGCTTAGGCCTAGGGCTAGGATTTTTGAAACTAGGAAGCCCTTAGCTCCAGGCACACTGCAGCTGTTCAAGGCATCCCAAGGGGAGTACAAAAGTGCAACAACATGGCAGCTTTCACAGCTTTTTCCTTGGCACCATCCCTATACCTAGGCTGATTTATCTGCCTAGGGTTAGGGTTAGGGTTCAGCCTAGGGCTTGGATTTCTTTAACCAGGAAGCCCTGAGTTCCAGGCTTACTTCATCTGCCAAAGGCATCCCAAAGGGAGTGCAGAAGTGCCACAACATGGCTGCTTTCACGGCTTTTCCCTTAGGAAGAACCCTAATACCCGGCTGATTTACCTTCCTAGGGTTACTGTTAGGCTTAGGCCTAGGACTTTTAAAACCAGGAAGCCCTGGGCTCCAGGCACACTGCAGCTGCGAAAGGCATCCCAAGGGGAGCGCAAAAGTGACGCAACTTGGCTGCCACCACTGATATTTCCATGAGACCATCCCGAACCATAGGTTGATTTTCCTTCCTAGGGTTAAGGTTTGAGTTACGCCTAGGGTAAGGGTTCTATTAACCAGAAAGCCCTGAGTTCCAAGAACACAGCAGCTGCGAAGGACTAGCCAAGAAGAGCGCAAAAGTACCACAACATGCCTGCCTCCACAGCTTTTTCCTTGGGGACATGCCTAATTCCTGGCTGATTTGTCTTTCTCGTCTTAGGGTTGGGGTTCGGCCTAGGGCTAGGATTTTTAAAAGCAGGAAGCCCTGAGTTCCAGGCACACTGGAGCTGTGAAAGGCATCCAAAAGGGAGTGCAAAAGTGCCACAACATGGCTGCTTTCACGGCTTTTTCCTTGGCAAGAAGCCTAACATCAGGCTAATTTCCTTTCCCAGGGTTACTGTTAGGCTTAGGCCTAGGGCTAGGATTTTTGAAACTAGGAAGCCCTTAGCTCCAGGCACACTGCAGCTGTTCAAGGCATCCCAAGGGGAGTACAAAAGTGCAACAACATGGCAGCTTTCACAGCTTTTTCCTTGGCACCATCCCTATACCTAGGCTGATTTATCTGCCTAGGGTTAGGGTTAGGGTTCAGCCTAGGGCTTGGATTTCTTTAACCAGGAAGCCCTGAGTTCCAGGCTTACTTCATCTGCCAAAGGCATCAAAAAGGGAGTGCAGAAGTGCCACAACATGGCTGCTTTCACGGCTTTTTCCTTGGCAAGAAGCCTAACATCAGGCTGATTTACTTTCCCAGGGTTACTGTTAGGCTTAGGCCTAGGGCTAGGATTTTTGAAACTAGGAAGCCCTTAGCTCCAGGCACACTGCAGCTGTTCAAGGCATCCCAAGGGGAGTACAAAAGTGCAACAACATGGCAGCTTTCACAGCTTTTTCCTTGGCACCATCCCTATACCTAGGCTGGTTTATCTGCCTAGGGTTAGGGTTAGGGTTCAGCCTAGGGCTTGAATTTTTTTAACCAGGAAGCCCTGAGTTCCAGGCTTACTTCATCTGCCAAAGGCATCCCAAAGGGAGTGCAGAAGTGCCACAACATGGCTGCTTTCACGGCTTTTCCCTTAGGAAGAACCCTAATACCCGGCTGATTTACCTTCCTAGGGTTACTGTTAGGCTTAGGCCTAGGACTTTTAAAACCAGGAAGCCCTGGGCTCCAGGCACACTGCAGCTGCAAAAGGCATCCCAAGGGGAGCGCAAAAGTGACGCAACTTGGCTGCCACCACTGATATTTCCATGAGACCATCCCGAACCATAGGTTGATTTTCCTTCCTAGGGTTAAGGTTTGAGTTACGCCTAGGGTAAGGGTTCTATTAACCAGAAAGCCCTGAGTTCCAAGAACACAGCAGCTGCGAAGGACTAGCCAAGAAGAGCGCAAAAGTACCACAACATGCCTGCCTCCACAGCTTTTTCCTTGGGGACATGCCTAATTCCTGGCTGATTTGCCTTTCTCGTCTTAGGGTTGGGGTTCGGCCTAGGGCTAGGATTTTTAAAAGCAGGAAGCCCTGAGTTCCAGGCACACTGGAGCTGTGAAAGGCATCCAAAAGGGAGTGCAAAAGTGCCACAACATGGCTGCTTTCACGGCTTTTTCCTTGGCAAGACGCCTAACACCAGGCTGACTTATCTTCCCAGGGTTACTATTAGGCTTAGGCCTAGGGCTAGGATTTTTAAAACTAGGAAGCCCTTAGCTCCAGGCACACTGCAGCTGTTCAAGGCATCCCAAGGGGAGTACAAAAGTGCAACAACATGGCAGCTTTCACAGCTTTTTCCTTGGCACCATCCCTATACCTAGGCTGATTTATCTGCCTAGGGTTAGGGTTAGGGTTCAGCCTAGGGCTTGGATTTCTTTAACCAGGAAGCCCTGAGTTCCAGGCTTACTTCATCTGCCAAAGGCATCCCAAAGGGAGTGCAGAAGTGCCACAACATGGCTGCTTTCACGGCTTTTCCCTTAGGAAGAACCCTAATACCCGGCTGATTTACCTTCCTAGGGTTACTGTTACGCTTAGGCCTAGGACTTTTAAAACCAGGAAGCCCTGGGCTCCAGGCACACTGCAGCTGCAAAAGGCATCCCAAGGGGAGCGCAAAAGTGACGCAACTTGGCTGCCACCACTGATATTTCCATGAGACCATCCCGAACCATAGGCTGATTTTCCTTCCTAGGGTTAAGGTTTGAGTTACGCCTAGGGTAAGGGTCTATTAACCAGAAAGCCCTGAGTTCCAAGAACACAGCAGCTGCGAAGGACTAGCCAAGAAGAGCGCAAAAGTAGCACAACATGCCTGCCTCCACAGCTTTTTCCTTGGGGACATGCCTAATTCCTGGCTGATTTGCCTTTCTCGTCTTAGGGTTGCGGTTCGGCCTAGGGCTAGGATTTTTAAAATCAGGAAGCCCTGAGTTCCAGGCACACTGGAGCTGTGAAAGGCATCCAAAAGGGAGTGCAAAAGTGCCACAACATGGCTGCTTTCACAGCTTTTTCCTTGGCAAGAAGCCTAACATCAGGCTGATTTACTTTCCCAGGGTTACTGTTAGGCTTAGGCCTAGGGCTAGGATTTTTGAAACTAGGAGGCCCTTAGCTCCAGGCACACTGCAGCTGTTCAAGGCATCCCAAGGGGAGTACAAAAGTGCAACAACATGGCAGCTTTCACAGCTTTTTCCTTGGCACCATCCCTATACCTAGGCTGATTTATCTGCCTAGGGTTAGGGTTAGGGTTCAGCCTAGGGCTTGGATTTCTTTAACCAGGAAGCCCTGAGTTCCAGGCTTACTTCATCTGCCAAAGGCATCCCAAAGGGAGTGCAGAAGTGCCACAACATGGCTGCTTTCACGGCTTTTCCCTTAGGAAGAACCCTAATACCCGGCTGATTTACCTTCCTAGGGTTACTGTTAGGCTTAGGCCTAGGACTTTTAAAACCAGGAAGCCCTTAGCTCCAGGCACACTGCAGCTGCAAAAGGCATCCCAAGGGGAGCGCAAAAGTGACGCAACTTGGCTGCCACCACTGATATTTCCATGAGACCATCCCGAACCATAGGCTGATTTTCCTTCCTAGGGTTAAGGTTTGAGTTACGCCTAGGGTAAGGGTTCTATTAACCAGAAAGCCCTGAGTTCCAAGAACACAGCAGCTGCGAAGGACTAGCCAAGAAGAGCGCAAAAGTACCACAACATGCCTGCCTCCACAGCTTTTTCCTTGGGGACATGCCTAATTCCTGGCTGATTTGCCTTTCTCGTCTTAGGGTTGGGGTTCGGCCTAGGGCTAGGATTTTTAAAAGCAGGAAGCCCTGAGTTCCAGGCACAGTGGAGCTGTGAAAGGCATCCAAACGGGAGTGCAAAAGTGCCACAACATGGCTGCTTTCACGGCTTTTTCCTTGGCAAGAAGCCTAACATCAGGCTGATTTACTTTCCCAGGGTTACTGTTAGGCTTAGGCCTAGGGCTAGGATTTTTGAAACTAGGAAGCCCTTAGCTCCAGGCACACTGCAGCTGTTCAAGGCATCCCAAGGGGAGTACAAAAGTGCAACAACATGGCAGCTTTCACAGCTTTTTTCTTGGCACCATCCCTATACCTAGGCTGATTTATCTGCCTAGGGTTAGGGTTAGGGTTCAGCCTAGGGCTTGAATTTTTTTTACCAGGAAGCCCTGAGTTCCAGGCTTACTTCATCTGCCAAAGGCATCCCAAAGGGAGTGCAGAAGTGCCACAACATGGCTGCTTTCACGGCTTTTCCCTTAGGAAGAACCCTAATACCCGGCTGATTTACCTTCCTAGGGTTACTGTTAGGCTTAGGCCTAGGACTTTTAAAACCAGGAAGCCCTGGGCTCCAGGCACACTGCAGCTGCGAAAGGCATCCCAAGGGGAGCGCAAAAGTGACGCAACTTGGCTGCCACCACTGATATTTCCATGAGACCATCCCGAACCATAGGCTGATTTTCCTTCCTAGGGTTAAGGTTTGAGTTACGCCTAGGGTAAGGGTCTATTAACCAGAAAGCCCTGAGTTCCAAGAACACAGCAGCTGCGAAGGACTAGCCAAGAAGAGCGCAAAAGTAGCACAACATGCCTGCCTCCACAGCTTTTTCCTTGGGGACATGCCTAATTCCTGGCTGATTTGCCTTTCTCGTCTTAGGGTTGGGGTTCGGCCTAGGGCTAGGATTTTTAAAATCAGGAAGCCCTGAGTTCCAGGCACACTGCAGCTGTGAAAGGCATCCAAAAGGGAGTGCAAAAGTGCCACAACATGGCTGCTTTCACGGCTTTTTCCTTGGCAAGAAGCCTAACATCAGGCTGATTTACTTTCCCAGGGTTACTGTTAGGCTTAGGCCTAGGGCTAGGATTTTTGAAACTAGGAAGCCCTTAGCTCCAGGCACTCTGCAGCTGTTCAAGGCATCCCAAGGGGAGTACAAAAGTGCAACAACATGGCAGCTTTCACAGCTTTTTCCTTGGCACCATCCCTATACCTAGGCTGATTTATCTGCCTAGGGTTAGGGTTAGGGTTCAGCCTAGGGCTTGGATTTCTTTAACCAGGAAGCCCTGAGTTCCAGGCTTACTTCATCTGCCAAAGGCATCCCAAAGGGAGTGCAGAAGTGCCACAACATGGCTGCTTTCACGGCTTTTTCCTTGGCAAGAAGCCTAACATCAGGCTGATTTACTTTCCCAGGGTTACTGTTAGGCTTAGGCCTAGGGCTAGGATTTTTGAAACTAGGAAGCCCTTAGCTCCAGGCACACTGCAGCTGTTCAAGGCATCCCAAGGGGAGTACAAAAGTGCAACAACATGGCAGCTTTCACAGCTTTTTCCTTGGCACCATCCCTATACCGAGGCTGATTTATCTGCCTAGGGTTAGGGTTAGGGTTCAGCCTAGGGCTTGGATTTTTTTAACCAGGAAGCCCTGAGTTCCAGGCTTACTTCATCTGCCAAAGGCATCCCAAAGGGAGTGCAGAAGTGCCACAACATGGCTGCTTTCACGGCTTTTCCCTTAGGAAGAACCCTAATACCCGGCTGATTTACCTTCCTAGGGTTACTGTTAGGCTTAGGCCTAGGACTTTTAAAACCAGGAAGCCCTTAGCTCCAGGCACACTGCAGCTGTTCAAGGCATCCCAAGGGGAGCGCAAAAGTGACGCAACTTGGCTGCCGCCACTGATAATTCCATGAGACCATCCCGAACCATAGGCTGATTTTCCTTCCTAGGGTTAAGGTTTGAGTTACGCCTAGGGTAAGGGTTCTATTAACCAGAAAGCCCTGAGTTCCAAGAACACAGCAGCTGCGAAGGACTAGCCAAGAAGAGCGCAAAAGTAGCACAACATGCCTGCCTCCACAGCTTTTTCCTTGGGGACATGCCTAATTCCTGGCTGATTTGCCTTTCTCGTCTTAGGGTTGCGGTTCGGCCTAGGGCTAGGATTTTTAAAAGCAGGAAGCCCTGAGTTCCAGGCACACTGGAGCTGTGAAAGGCATCCAAAAGGGAGTGCAAAAGTGCCACAACATGGCTGCTTTCACGGCTTTTTGCTTGGCAAGAAGCCTAACATCAGGCTGATTTACTTTCCCAGGGTTACTGTTAGGCTTAGGCCTAGGGCTAGGATTTTTGAAACTAGGAAGCCCTTAGCTCCAGGCACACTGCAGCTGTTCAAGGCATCCCAAGGGGAGTACAAAAGTGCAACAACATGGCAGCTTTCACAGCTTTTTCCTTGGCACCATCCCTATACCTAGGCTGATTTATCTGCCTAGGGTTAGGGTTAGGGTTCAGCCTAGGGCTTGAATTTTTTTTACCAGGAAGCCCTGAGTTCCAGGCTTACTTCATCTGCCAAAGGCATCCCAAAGGGAGTGCAGAAGTGCCACAACATGGCTGCTTTCACGGCTTTTCCCTTAGGAAGAACCCTAATACCCGGCTGATTTACCTTCCTAGGGTTACTGTTAGGCTTAGGCCTAGGACTTTTAAAACCAGGAAGCCCTGGGCTCCAGGCACACTGCAGCTGCGAAAGGCATCCCAAGGGGAGCGCAAAAGTGACGCAACTTGGCTGCCACCACTGATATTTCCATGAGACCATCCCGAACCATAGGCTGATTTTCCTTCCTAGGGTTAAGGTTTGAGTTACGCCTAGGGTAAGGGTTCTATTAACCAGAAAGCCCTGAGTTCCAAGAACACAGCAGCTGCGAAGGACTAGCCAAGAAGAGCGCAAAAGTACCACAACATGCCTGCCTCCACAGCTTTTTCCTTGGGGACATGCCTAATTCCTGGCTGATTTGCCTTTCTCGTCTTAGGGTTGGGGTTCGGCCTAGGGCTAGGATTTTTAAAAGCAGGAAGCCCTGAGTTCCAGGCACACTGGAGCTGTGAAAGGCATCCAAAAGGGAGTGCAAAAGTGCCACAACATGGCTGCTTTCACGGCTTTTTCCATGGCAAGAAGCCTAACATCAGGCTGATTTACTTTCCCAGGGTTACTGTTAGGCTTAGGCCTAGGGCTAGGATTTTTGAAACTAGGAAGCCCTTAGCTCCAGGCACACTGCAGCTGTTCAAGGCATCCCAAGGGGAGTACAAAAGTGCAACAACATGGCAGCTTTCACAGCTTTTTCCTTGGCACCATCCCTATACCTAGGCTGATTTATCTGCCTAGGGTTAGGGTTAGGGTTAGGGTTCAGCCTAGGGCTTGGATTTCTTTAACCAGGAAGCCCTGAGTTCCAGGCTTACTTCATCTGCCAAAGGCATCAAAAAGGGAGTGCAGAAGTGCCACAACATGGCTGCTTTCACGGCTTTTTCCTTGGCAAGAAGCCTAACATCAGGCTGATTTACTTTCCCAGGGTTACTGTTAGGCTTAGGCCTAGGGCTAGGATTTTTGAAACTAGGAAGCCCTTAGCTCCAGGCACACTGCAGCTGTTCAAGGCATCCCAAGGGGAGTACAAAAGTGCAACAACATGGCAGCTTTCACAGCTTTTTCCTTGGCACCATCCCTATACCTAGGCTGATTTATCTGCCTAGGGTTAGGGTTAGGGTTCAGCCTAGGGCTTGGATTTCTTTAACCAGGAAGCCCTGAGTTCCAGGCTTACTTCATCTGCCAAAGGCATCCCAAAGGGAGTGCAGAAGTGCCACAACATGGCTGCTTTCACGGCTTTTCCCTTAGGAAGAACCCTAATACCCGGCTGATTTACCTTCCTTGGGTTACTGTTAGGCTTAGGCCTAGGACTTTTAAAACCAGGAAGCCCTGGGCTCCAGGCACACTGCAGCTGCAAAAGGCATCCCAAGGGGAGCGCAAAAGTGACGCAACTTGGCTGCCACCACTGATATTTCCATGAGACCTTCCCGAACCATAGGCTGATTTTCCTTCATAGGGTTAAGGTTTGAGTTACGCCTAGGGTAAGGGTTCTATTAACCAGAAAGCCCTGAGTTCCAAGAACACAGCAGCTGCGAAGGACTAGCCAAGAAGAGCGCAAAAGTACCACAACATGCCTGCCTCCACTGCTTTTTCCTTGGGGACATGCCTAATTCCTGGCTGATTTGCCTTTCTCGTCTTAGGGTTGGGGTTCGGCCTAGGGCTAGGATTTTTAAAAGCAGGAAGCCCTGAGTTCCAGGCACACTGCAGCTGTGAAAGGCATCCAAAAGGGAGTGCAAAAGTGCCACAACATGGCTGCTTTCACGGCTTTTTCCTTGGCAAGAAGCCTAACATCAGGCTGATTTACTTTCCCAGGGTTACTGTTAGGCTTAGGCCTAGGGCTAGGATTTTTGAAACTAGGAAGCCCTTAGCTCCAGGCACACTGCAGCTGTTCAAGGCATCCCAAGGGGAGTACAAAAGTGCAACAACATGGCAGCTTTCACAGCTTTTTCCTTGGCACCATCCCTATACCTAGGCTGATTTATCTGCCTAGGGTTAGGGTTAGGGTTCAGCCTAGGGCTTGGATTTCTTTAACCAGGAAGCCCTGAGTTCCAGGCTTACTTCATCTGCCAAAGGCATCCCAAAGGGAGTGCAGAAGTGCCACAACATGGCTGCTTTCACGGCTTTTCCCTTAGGAAGAACCCTAATACCCGGCTGATTTACCTTCCTAGGGTTACTGTTAGGCTTAGGCCTAGGACTTTTAAAACCAGGAAGCCCTGGGCTCCAGGCACACTGCAGCTGCGAAAGGCATCCCAAGGGGAGCGCAAAAGTGACGCAACTTGGCTGCCACCACTGATATTTCCATGAGACCATCCCGAACCATAGGTTGATTTTCCTTCCTAGGGTTAAGGTTTGAGTTACGCCTAGGGTAAGGGTTCTATTAACCAGAAAGCCCTGAGTTCCAAGAACACAGCAGCTGCGAAGGACTAGCCAAGAAGAGCGCAAAAGTAGCACAACATGCCTGCCTCCACAGCTTTTTCCTTGGGGACATGCCTAATTCCTGGCTGATTTGCCTTTCTCGTCTTAGGGTTGGGGTTCGGCCTAGGGCTAGGATTTTTAAAAGCAGGAAGCCCTGAGTTCCAGGCACACTGGAGCTGTGAAAGGCATCCAAAAGGGAGTGCAAAAGTGCCACAACATGGCTGCTTTCACGGCTTTTTCCTTGGCAAGAAGCCTAACATCAGGCTAATTTACTTTCCCAGGGTTACTGTTAGGCTTAGGCCTAGGGCTAGGATTTTTGAAACTAGGAAGCCCTTAGCTCCAGGCACACTGCAGCTGTTCAAGGCATCCCAAGGGGAGTACAAAAGTGCAACAACATGGCAGCTTTCACAGCTTTTTCCTTGGCACCATCCCTATACCTAGGCTGATTTATCTGCCTAGGGTTAGGGTTAGGGTTCAGCCTAGGGCTTGGATTTCTTTAACCAGGAAGCCCTGAGTTCCAGGCTTACTTCATCTGCCAAAGGCATCAAAAAGGGAGTGCAGAAGTGCCACAACATGGCTGCTTTCACGGCTTTTCCCTTAGGAAGAACCCTAATACCCGGCTGATTTACCTTCCTAGGGTTACTGTTAGGCTTAGGCCTAGGACTTTTAAAACCAGGAAGCCCTGGGCTCCAGGCACACTGCAGCTGCGAAAGGCATCCCAAGGGGAGCGCAAAAGTGACGCAACTTGGCTGCCACCACTGATATTTCCATGAGACCATCCCGAACCATAGGTTGATTTTCCTTCCTAGGGTTAAGGTTTGAGTTAAGCCTAGGATAAGGGTTCTATTAACCAGAAAGCCCTGAGTTCCAAGAACACAGCAGCTGCGAAGGACTAGCCAAGAAGAGCGCAAAAGTACCACAACATGCCTGCCTCCACAGCTTTTTCCTTGGGGACATGCCTAATTCCTGGCTGATTTGCCTTTCTCGTCATAGGGTTGGGGTTCGGCCTAGGGCTAGGATTTTTAAAAGCAGGAAGCCCTGAGTTCCAGGCACACTGGAGCTGTGAAAGGCATCCAAAAGGGAGTGCAAAAGTGCCACAACATGGCTGCTTTCACGGCTTTTTCCTTGGCAAGACGCCTAACACCAGGCTGACTTACCTTCCCAGGGTTACTATTAGGCTTAGGCCTAGGGCTAGGATTTTTAAAACTAAGAAGCCCTTAGCTCCAGGCACACTGCAGCTGTTCAAGGCATCCCAAGGGGAGTACAAAAGTGCAACAACATGGCAGCTTTCACAGCTTTTTCCTTGGCACCATCCCTATACCTAGGCTGATTTATCTGCCTAGGGTTAGGGTTAGGGTTCAGCCTAGGGCTTGAATTTCTTTAACCAGGAAGCCCTGAGTTCCAGGCTTACTTCATCTGCCAAAGGCATCCCAAAGGGAGTGCAGAAGTGCCACAACATGGCTGCTTTCACGGCTTTTCCCTTAGGAAGAACCCTAATACCCGGCTGATTTACCTTCCTAGGGTTACTGTTAGGCTTAGGCCTAGGACTTTTAAAACCAGGAAGCCCTGGGCTCCAGGCACACTGCAGCTGCGAAAGGCATCCCAAGGGGAGCGCAAAAGTGACGCAACTTGGCTGCCACCACTGATATTTCCATGAGACCATCCCGAACCATAGGCTGATTTTCCTTCCTAGGGTTAAGGTTTGAGTTACGCCTAGGGTAAGGGTTCTATTAACCAGAAAGCCCTGAGTTCCAAGAACACAGCAGCTGCGAAGGACTAGCCAAGAAGAGCGCAAAAGTAGCACAACATGCCTGCCTCCACAGCTTTTTCCTTGGGGACATGCCTAATTCCTGGCTGATTTGCCTTTCTCGTCTTAGGGTTGGGGTTCGGCCTAGGGCTAGGATTTTTAAAAGCAGGAAGCCCTGAGTTCCAGGCACACTGGAGCTGTGAAAGGCATCCAAAAGGGAGTGCAAAAGTGCCACAACATGGCTGCTTTCACGGCTTTTTCCTTGGCAAGAAGCCTAACATCAGGCTGATTTACTTTCCCAGGGTTACTGTTAGGCTTAGGCCTAGGGCTAGGATTTTTGAAACTAGGAAGCCCTTAGCTCCAGGCACACTGCAGCTGTTCAAGGCATCCCAAGGGGAGTACAAAAGTGCAACAACATGGCAGCTTTCACAGCTTTTTCCTTGGCACCATCCCTATACCTAGGCTGATTTATCTGCCTAGGGTTAGGGTTAGGGTTCAGCCTAGGGCTTGGATTTCTTTAACCAGGAAGCCCTGAGTTCCAGGCTTACTTCATCTGCCAAAGGCATCCCAAAGGGAGTGCAGAAGTGCCACAACATGGCTGCTTTCACGGCTTTTTCCTTGGCAAGAAGCCTAACATCAGGCTGATTTACTTTCCCAGGGTTACTGTTAGGCTTAGGCCTAGGGCTAGGATTTTTGAAACTAGGAAGCCCTTAGCTCCAGGCACACTGCAGCTGTTCAAGGCATCCCAAGGGGAGTACAAAAGTGCAACAACATGGCAGCTTTCACAGCTTTTTCCTTGGCACCATCCCTATACCTAGGCTGATTTATCTGCCTAGGGTTAGGGTTAGGGTTCAGCCTAGGGCTTGAATTTCTTTAACCAGGAAGCCCTGAGTTCCAGGCTTACTTCATCTGCCAAAGGCATCCCAAAGGGAGTGCAGAAGTGCCACAACATGGCTGCTTTCACGGCTTTTCCCTTAGGAAGAACCCTAATACCCGGCTGATTTACCTTCCTAGGGTTACTGTTAGGCTTAGGCCTAGGACTTTTAAAACCAGGAAGCCCTGGGCTCCAGGCACACTGCAGCTGCGAAAGGCATCCCAAGGGGAGCGCAAAAGTGACGCAACTTGGCTGCCACCACTGATATTTCCATGAGACCATCCCGAACCATAGGCTGATTTTCCTTCCTAGGGTTAAGGTTTGAGTTACGCCTAGGGTAAGGGTTCTATTAACCAGAAAGCCCTGAGTTCCAAGAACACAGCAGCTGCGAAGGACTAGCCAAGAAGAGCGCAAAAGTACCACAACATGCCTGCCTCCACAGCTTTTTCCTTGGGGACATGCCTAATTCCTGGCTGATTTGCCTTTCTCGTCTTAGGGTTGGGGTTCGGCCTAGGGCTAGGATTTTTAAAAGCAGGAAGCCCTGAGTTCCAGGCACACTGGAGCTGTGAAAGGCATCCAAAAGGGAGTGCAAAAGTGCCACAACATGGCTGCTTTCACGGCTTTTTCCATGGCAAGAAGCCTAACATCAGGCTGATTTACTTTCCCAGGGTTACTGTTAGGCTTAGGCCTAGGGCTAGGATTTTTGAAACTAGGAAGCCCTTAGCTCCAGGCACACTGCAGCTGTTCAAGGCATCCCAAGGGGAGTACAAAAGTGCAACAACATGGCAGCTTTCACAGCTTTTTCCTTGGCACCATCCCTATACCTAGGCTGATTTATCTGCCTAGGGTTAGGGTTAGGGTTAGGGTTCAGCCTAGGGCTTGGATTTCTTTAACCAGGAAGCCCTGAGTTCCAGGCTTACTTCATCTGCCAAAGGCATCAAAAAGGGAGTGCAGAAGTGCCACAACATGGCTGCTTTCACGGCTTTTTCCTTGGCAAGAAGCCTAACATCAGGCTGATTTACTTTCCCAGGGTTACTGTTAGGCTTAGGCCTAGGGCTAGGATTTTTGAAACTAGGAAGCCCTTAGCTCCAGGCACACTGCAGCTGTTCAAGGCATCCCAAGGGGAGTACAAAAGTGCAACAACATGGCAGCTTTCACAGCTTTTTCCTTGGCACCATCCCTATACCTAGGCTGATTTATCTGCCTAGGGTTAGGGTTAGGGTTCAGCCTAGGGCTTGGATTTCTTTAACCAGGAAGCCCTGAGTTCCAGGCTTACTTCATCTGCCAAAGGCATCCCAAAGGGAGTGCAGAAGTGCCACAACATGGCTGCTTTCACGGCTTTTCCCTTAGGAAGAACCCTAATACCCGGCTGATTTACCTTCCTTGGGTTACTGTTAGGCTTAGGCCTAGGACTTTTAAAACCAGGAAGCCCTGGGCTCCAGGCACACTGCAGCTGCAAAAGGCATCCCAAGGGGAGCGCAAAAGTGACGCAACTTGGCTGCCACCACTGATATTTCCATGAGACCTTCCCGAACCATAGGCTGATTTTCCTTCATAGGGTTAAGGTTTGAGTTACGCCTAGGGTAAGGGTTCTATTAACCAGAAAGCCCTGAGTTCCAAGAACACAGCAGCTGCGAAGGACTAGCCAAGAAGAGCGCAAAAGTAGCACAACATGCCTGCCTCCACAGCTTTTTCCTTGGGGACATGCCTAATTCCTGGCTGATTTGCCTTTCTCGTCTTAGGGTTGGGGTTCGGCCTAGGGCTAGGATTTTTAAAAGCAGGAAGCCCTGAGTTCCAGGCACACTGCAGCTGTGAAAGGCATCCAAAAGGGAGTGCAAAAGTGCCACAACATGGCTGCTTTCACGGCTTTTTCCTTGGCAAGAAGCCTAACATCAGGCTGATTTACTTTCCCAGGGTTACTGTTAGGCTTAGGCCTAGGGCTAGGATTTTTGAAACTAGGAAGCCCTTAGCTCCAGGCACACTGCAGCTGTTCAAGGCATCCCAAGGGGAGTACAAAAGTGCAACAACATGGCAGCTTTCACAGCTTTTTCCTTGGCACCATCCCTATACCTAGGCTGATTTATCTGCCTAGGGTTAGGGTTAGGGTTCAGCCTAGGGCTTGGATTTTTTTAACCAGGAAGCCCTGAGTTCCAGGCTTACTTCATCTGCCAAAGGCATCCCAAAGGGAGTGCAGAAGTGCCACAACATGGCTGCTTTCACGGCTTTTCCCTTAGGAAGAACCCTAATACCCGGCTGATTTACCTTCCTAGGGTTACTGTTAGGCTTAGGCCTAGGACTTTTAAAACCAGGAAGCCCTGGGCTCCAGGCACACTGCAGCTGCGAAAGGCATCCCAAGGGGAGCGCAAAAGTGACGCAACTTGGCTGCCACCACTGATATTTCCATGAGACCATCCCGAACCATAGGTTGATTTTCCTTCCTAGGGTTAAGGTTTGAGTTACGCCTAGGGTAAGGGTTCTATTAACCAGAAAGCCCTGAGTTCCAAGAACACAGCAGCTGCGAAGGACTAGCCAAGAAGAGCGCAAAAGTAGCACAACATGCCTGCCTCCACAGCTTTTTCCTTGGGGACATGCCTAATTCCTGGCTGATTTGCCTTTCTCGTCTTAGGGTTGGGGTTCGGCCTAGGGCTAGGATTTTTAAAAGCAGGAAGCCCTGAGTTCCAGGCACACTGGAGCTGTGAAAGGCATCCAAAAGGGAGTGCAAAAGTGCCACAACATGGCTGCTTTCACGGCTTTTTCCTTGGCAAGAAGCCTAACATCAGGCTAATTTACTTTCCCAGGGTTACTGTTAGGCTTAGGCCTAGGGCTAGGATTTTTGAAACTAGGAAGCCCTTAGCTCCAGGCACACTGCAGCTGTTCAAGGCATCCCAAGGGGAGTACAAAAGTGCAACAACATGGCAGCTTTCACAGCTTTTTCCTTGGCACCATCCCTATACCTAGGCTGATTTATCTGCCTAGGGTTAGGGTTAGGGTTCAGCCTAGGGCTTGGATTTCTTTAACCAGGAAGCCCTGAGTTCCAGGCTTACTTCATCTGCCAAAGGCATCAAAAAGGGAGTGCAGAAGTGCCACAACATGGCTGCTTTCACGGCTTTTCCCTTAGGAAGAACCCTAATACCCGGCTGATTTACCTTCCTAGGGTTACTGTTAGGCTTAGGCCTAGGACTTTTAAAACCAGGAAGCCCTGGGCTCCAGGCACACTGCAGCTGCGAAAGGCATCCCAAGGGGAGCGCAAAAGTGACGCAACTTGGCTGCCACCACTGATATTTCCATGAGACCATCCCGAACCATAGGTTGATTTTCCTTCCTAGGGTTAAGGTTTGAGTTAAGCCTAGGATAAGGGTTCTATTAACCAGAAAGCCCTGAGTTCCAAGAACACAGCAGCTGCGAAGGACTAGCCAAGAAGAGCGCAAAAGTACCACAACATGCCTGCCTCCACAGCTTTTTCCTTGGGGACATGCCTAATTCCTGGCTGATTTGCCTTTCTCGTCTTAGGGTTGGGGTTCGGCCTAGGGCTAGGATTTTTAAAAGCAGGAAGCCCTGAGTTCCAGGCACACTGGAGCTGTGAAAGGCATCCAAAAGGGAGTGCAAAAGTGCCACAACATGGCTGCTTTCACGGCTTTTTCCTTGGCAAGACGCCTAACACCAGGCTGACTTACCTTCCCAGGGTTACTATTAGGCTTAGGCCTAGGGCTAGGATTTTTAAAACTAAGAAGCCCTTAGCTCCAGGCACACTGCAGCTGTTCAAGGCATCCCAAGGGGAGTACAAAAGTGCAACAACATGGCAGCTTTCACAGCTTTTTCCTTGGCACCATCCCTATACCTAGGCTGATTTATCTGCCTAGGGTTAGGGTTAGGGTTCAGCCTAGGGCTTGAATTTCTTTAACCAGGAAGCCCTGAGTTCCAGGCTTACTTCATCTGCCAAAGGCATCCCAAAGGGAGTGCAGAAGTGCCACAACATGGCTGCTTTCACGGCTTTTCCCTTAGGAAGAACCCTAATACCCGGCTGATTTACCTTCCTAGGGTTACTGTTAGGCTTAGGCCTAGGACTTTTAAAACCAGGAAGCCCTGGGCTCCAGGCACACTGCAGCTGCGAAAGGCATCCCAAGGGGAGCGCAAAAGTGACGCAACTTGGCTGCCACCACTGATATTTCCATGAGACCATCCCGAACCATAGGCTGATTTTCCTTCCTAGGGTTAAGGTTTGAGTTACGCCTAGGGTAAGGGTTCTATTAACCAGAAAGCCCTGAGTTCCAAGAACACAGCAGCTGCGAAGGACTAGCCAAGAAGAGCGCAAAAGTAGCACAACATGCCTGCCTCCACAGCTTTTTCCTTGGGGACATGCCTAATTCCTGGCTGATTTGCCTTTCTCGTCTTAGGGTTGGGGTTCGGCCTAGGGCTAGGATTTTTAAAAGCAGGAAGCCCTGAGTTCCAGGCACACTGGAGCTGTGAAAGGCATCCAAAAGGGAGTGCAAAAGTGCCACAACATGGCTGCTTTCACGGCTTTTTCCTTGGCAAGAAGCCTAACATCAGGCTGATTTACTTTCCCAGGGTTACTGTTAGGCTTAGGCCTAGGGCTAGGATTTTTGAAACTAGGAAGCCCTTAGCTCCAGGCACACTGCAGCTGTTCAAGGCATCCCAAGGGGAGTACAAAAGTGCAACAACATGGCAGCTTTCACAGCTTTTTCCTTGGCACCATCCCTATACCTAGGCTGATTTATCTGCCTAGGGTTAGGGTTAGGGTTCAGCCTAGGGCTTGGATTTCTTTAACCAGGAAGCCCTGAGTTCCAGGCTTACTTCATCTGCCAAAGGCATCCCAAAGGGAGTGCAGAAGTGCCACAACATGGCTGCTTTCACGGCTTTTTCCTTGGCAAGAAGCCTAACATCAGGCTGATTTACTTTCCCAGGGTTACTGTTAGGCTTAGGCCTAGGGCTAGGATTTTTGAAACTAGGAAGCCCTTAGCTCCAGGCACACTGCAGCTGTTCAAGGCATCCCAAGGGGAGTACAAAAGTGCAACAACATGGCAGCTTTCACAGCTTTTTCCTTGGCACCATCCCTATACCTAGGCTGATTTATCTGCCTAGGGTTAGGGTTAGGGTTCAGCCTAGGGCTTGAATTTCTTTAACCAGGAAGCCCTGAGTTCCAGGCTTACTTCATCTGCCAAAGGCATCCCAAAGGGAGTGCAGAAGTGCCACAACATGGCTGCTTTCACGGCTTTTCCCTTAGGAAGAACCCTAATACCCGGCTGATTTACCTTCCTAGGGTTACTGTTAGGCTTAGGCCTAGGACTTTTAAAACCAGGAAGCCCTGGGCTCCAGGCACACTGCAGCTGCGAAAGGCATCCCAAGGGGAGCGCAAAAGTGACGCAACTTGGCTGCCACCACTGATATTTCCATGAGACCATCCCGAACCATAGGTTGATTTTCCTTCCTAGGGTTAAGGTTTGAGTTAAGCCTAGGATAAGGGTTCTATTAACCAGAAAGCCCTGAGTTCCAAGAACACAGCAGCTGCGAAGGACTAGCCAAGAAGAGCGCAAAAGTACCACAACATGCCTGCCTCCACAGCTTTTTCCTTGGGGACATGCCTAATTCCTGGCTGATTTGCCTTTCTCGTCATAGGGTTGGGGTTCGGCCTAGGGCTAGGATTTTTAAAAGCAGGAAGCCCTGAGTTCCAGGCACACTGGAGCTGTGAAAGGCATCCAAAAGGGAGTGCAAAAGTGCCACAACATGGCTGCTTTCACGGCTTTTTCCTTGGCAAGACGCCTAACACCAGGCTGACTTACCTTCCCAGGGTTACTATTAGGCTTAGGCCTAGGGCTAGGATTTTTAAAACTAAGAAGCCCTGGGCTCCAGGCACACTGCAGCTGTTCAAGGCATCCCAAGGGGAGTACAAAAGTGCAACAACATGGCAGCTTTCACAGCTTTTTCCTTGGCACCATCCCTATACCTAGGCTGATTTATCTGCCTAGGGTTAGGGTTAGGGTTCAGCCTAGGGCTTGAATTTCTTTAACCAGGAAGCCCTGAGTTCCAGGCTTACTTCATCTGCCAAAGGCATCCCAAAGGGAGTGCAGAAGTGCCACAACATGGCTGCTTTCACGGCTTTTCCCTTAGGAAGAACCCTAATACCCGGCTGATTTACCTTCCTAGGGTTACTGTTAGGCTTAGGCCTATGACTTTTAAAACCAGGAAGCCCTTAGCTCCAGGCACACTGCAGCTGCGAAAGGCATCCCAAGGGGAGCGCAAAAGTGACGCAACTTGGCTGCCACCACTGATATTTCCATGAGACCATCCCGAACCATAGGCTGATTTTCCTTCCTAGGGTTAAGGTTTGAGTTACGCCTAGGGTAAGGGTTCTATTAACCAGAAAGCCCTGAGTTCCAAGAACACAGCAGCTGCGAAGGACTAGCCAAGAAGAGCGCAAAAGTACCACAACATGCCTGCCTCCACAGCTTTTTCCTTGGGGACATGCCTAATTCCTGGCTGATTTGCCTTTCTCGTCTTAGGGTTGGGGTTCGGCCTAGGGCTAGGATTTTTAAAAGCAGGAAGCCCTGAGTTCCAGGCACACTGGAGCTGTGAAAGGCATCCAAAAGGGAGTGCAAAAGTGCCACAACATGGCTGCTTTCACGGCTTTTTCCTTGGCAAGAAGCCTAACATCAGGCTGATTTACTTTCCTAGGGTTACTGTTAGGCTTAGGCCTAGGGCTAGGATTTTTGAAACTAGGAGGCCCTTAGCTCCAGGCACACTGCAGCTGTTCAAGGCATCCCAAGGGGAGTACAAAAGTGCAACAACATGGCAGCTTTCACAGCTTTTTCCTTGGCACCATCCCTATACCTAGGCTGATTTATCTGCCTAGGGTTAGGGTTAGGGTTCAGCCTAGGGCTTGAATTTTTTTTACCAGGAAGCCCTGAGTTCCAGGCTTACTTCATCTGCCAAAGGCATCCCAAAGGGAGTGCAGAAGTGCCACAACATGGCTGCTTTCACGGCTTTTCCCTTAGGAAGAACCCTAATACCCGGCTGATTTACCTTCCTAGGGTTACTGTTAGGCTTAGGCCTAGGACTTTTAAAACCAGGAAGCCCTGGGCTCCAGGCACACTGCAGCTGCAAAAGGCATCCCAAGGGGAGCGCAAAAGTGACGCAACTTGGCTGCCACCACTGATATTTCCATGAGACCATCCCGAACCATAGGTTGATTTTCCTTCCTAGGGTTAAGGTTTGAGTTACGCCTAGGGTAAGGGTTCTATTAACCAGAAAGCCCTGAGTTCCAAGAACACAGCAGCTGCGAAGGACTAGCCAAGAAGAGCGCAAAAGTAGCACAACATGCCTGCCTCCACAGCTTTTTCCTTGGGGACATGCCTAATTCCTGGCTGATTTGCCTTTCTCGTCTTAGGGTTGGGGTTCGGCCTAGGGCTAGGATTTTTAAAAGCAGGAAGCCCTGAGTTCCAGGCACACTGGAGCTGTGAAAGGCATCCAAAAGGGAGTGCAAAAGTGCCACAACATGGCTGCTTTCACGGCTTTTTCCTTGGCAAGAAGCCTAACATCAGGCTGACTTACCTTCCCAGGGTTACTATTAGGCTTAGGCCTAGGGCTAGGATTTTTAAAACTAGGAAGCCCTTAGCTCCAGGCACACTGCAGCTGTTCAAGGCATCCCAAGGGGAGTACAAAAGTGCAACAACATGGCAGCTTTCACAGCTTTTTCCTTGGCACCATCCCTATACCTAGGCTGATTTATCTGCCTAGGGTTAGGGTTAGGGTTCAGCCTAGGGCTTGGCTTTCTTTAACCAGGAAGCCCTGAGTTCCAGGCTTACTTCATCTGCCAAAGGCATCCCAAAGGGAGTGCAGAAGTGCCACAACATGGCTGCTTTCACGGCTTTTCCCTTAGGAAGAACCCTAATACCCGGCTGATTTACCTTCCTAGGGTTACTGTTAGGCTTAGGCCTAGGACTTTTAAAACCAGGAAGCCCTGGGCTCCAGGCACACTGCAGCTGCGAAAGGCATCCCAAGGGGAGCGCAAAAGTGACGCAACTTGGCTGCCACCACTGATATTTCCATGAGACCATCCCGAACCATAGGCTGATTTTCCTTCCTAGGGTTAAGGTTTGAGTTACGCCTAGGGTAAGGGTTCTATTAACCAGAAAGCCCTGAGTTCCAAGAACACAGCAGCTGCGAAGGACTAGCCAAGAAGAGCGCAAAAGTACCACAACATGCCTGCCTCCACAGCTTTTTCCTTGGGGACATGCCTAATTCCTGTCTGATTTGCCTTTCTCGTCTTAGGGTTGGGGTTCGGCCTAGGGCTAGGATTTTTAAAAGCAGGAAGCCCTGAGTTCCAGGCACACTGGAGCTGTGAAAGGCATCCAAAAGGGAGTGCAAAAGTGCCACAACATGGCTGCTTTCACGGCTTTTTCCTTGGCAAGACGCCTAACACCAGGCTGACTTACCTTCCCAGGGTTACTATTAGGCTTAGGCCTAGGGCTAGGATTTTTAAAACTAGGAAGCCCTTAGCTCCAGGCACACTGCAGCTGTTCAAAGCATCCCAAGGGGAGTACAAAAGTGCAACAACATGGCAGCTTTCACAGCTTTTTCCTTGGCACCATCCCTATACCTAGGCTGATTTATCTGCCTAGGGTTAGGGTTAGGGTTCAGCCTAGGGCTTGAATTTCTTTAACCAGGAAGCCCTGAGTTCCAGGCTTACTTCATCTGCCAAAGGCATCCCAAAGGGAGTGCAGAAGTGCCACAACATGGCTGCTTTCACGGCTTTTCCCTTAGGAAGAACCCTAATACCCGGCTGATTTACCTTCCTAGGGTTACTGTTAGGCTTAGGCCTAGGACTTTTAAAACCAGGAAGCCCTGGGCTCCAGGCACACTGCAGCTGCGAAAGGCATCCCAAGGGGAGCGCAAAAGTGACGCAACTTGGCTGCCACCACTGATATTTCCATGAGACCATCCCGAACCATAGGCTGATTTTCCTTCCTAGGGTTAAGGTTTGAGTTACGCCTAGGGTAAGGGTTCTATTAACCAGAAAGCCCTGAGTTCCAAGAACACAGCAGCTGCGAAGGACTAGCCAAGAAGAGCGCAAAAGTACCACAACATGCCTGCCTCCACAGCTTTTTCCTTGGGGACATGCCTAATTCCTGGCTGATTTGCCTTTCTCGTCTTAGGGTTGGGGTTCGGCCTAGGGCTAGGATTTTTAAAAGCAGGAAGCCCTGACTTCCAGGCACACTGGAGCTGTGAAAGGCATCCAAAAGGGAGTGCAAAAGTGCCACAACATGGCTGCTTTCACGGCTTTTTCCTTGGCAAGACGCCTAACACCAGGCTGACTTACCTTCCCAGGGTTACTATTAGGCTTAGGCCTAGGGCTAGGATTTTTAAAACTAGGAAGCCCTTAGCTCCAGGCACACTGCAGCTGTTCAAGGCATCCCAAGGGGAGTACAAAAGTGCAACAACATGGCAGCTTTCACAGCTTTTTCCTTGGCACCATCCCTATACCTAGGCTGATTTATCTGCCTAGGGTTAGGGTTAGGGTTCAGCCTAGGGCTTGAATTTCTTTAACCAGGAAGCCCTGAGTTCCAGGCTTACTTCATCTGCCAAAGGCATCCCAAAGGGAGTGCAGAAGTGCCACAACATGGCTGCTTTCACGGCTTTTCCCTTAGGAAGAACCCTAATACCCGGCTGATTTACCTTCCTAGGGTTACTGTTAGGCTTAGGCCTAGGACTTTTAAAACCAGGAAGCCCTGGGCTCCAGGCACACTGCAGCTGCGAAAGGCATCCCAAGGGGAGCGCAAAAGTGACGCAACTTGGCTGCCACCACTGATATTTCCATGAGACCATCCCGAACCATAGGCTGATTTTCCTTCCTAGGGTTAAGGTTTGAGTTACGCCTAGGGTAAGGGTTCTATTAACCAGAAAGCCCTGAGTTCCAAGAACACAGCAGCTGCGAAGGACTAGCCAAGAAGAGCGCAAAAGTACCACAACATGCCTGCCTCCACAGCTTTTTCCTTGGGGACATGCCTAATTCCTGGCTGATTTGCCTTTCTCGTCTTAGGGTTGGGGTTCGGCCTAGGGCTAGGATTTTTAAAAGCAGGAAGCCCTGAGTTCCAGGCACAGTGGAGCTGTGAAAGGCATCCAAAAGGGAGTGCAAAAGTGCCACAACATGGCTGCTTTCACGGCTTTTTCCTTGGCAAGAAGCCTAACATCAGGCTGATTTACTTTCCCAGGGTTACTGTTAGGCTTAGGCCTAGGGCTAGGATTTTTGAAACTAGGAGGCCCTTAGCTCCAGGCACACTGCAGCTGTTCAAGGCATCCCAAGGGGAGTACAAAAGTGCAACAACATGGCAGCTTTCACAGCTTTTTCCTTGGCACCATCCCTATACCTAGGCTGATTTATCTGCCTAGGGTTAGGGTTAGGGTTCAGCCTAGGGCTTGAATTTTTTTAACCAGGAAGCCCTGAGTTCCAGGCTTACTTCATCTGCCAAAGGCATCCCAAAGGGAGTGCAGAAGTGCCACAACATGGCTGCTTTCACGGCTTTTCCCTTAGGAAGAACCCTAATACCCGGCTGATTTACCTTCCTAGGGTTACTGTTAGGCTTAGGCCTAGGACTTTTAAAACCAGGAAGCCCTGGGCTCCAGGCACACTGCAGCTGCAAAAGGCATCCCAAGGGGAGCGCAAAAGTGACGCAACTTGGCTGCCACCACTGATATTTCCATGAGACCATCCCGAACCATAGGCTGATTTTCCTTCCTAGGGTTAAGGTTTGAGTTACGCCTAGGGTAAGGGTCTATTAACCAGAAAGACCTGAGTTCCAAGAACACAGCAGCTGCGAAGGACTAGCCAAGAAGAGCGCAAAAGTACCACAACATGCCTGCCTCCACAGCTTTTTCCTTGGGGACATGCCTAATTCCTGGCTGATTTGCCTTTCTCGTCTTAGGGTTGGGGTTCGGCCTAGGGCTAGGATTTTTAAAATCAGGAATCCCTGAGTTCCAGGCACACTGGAGCTGTGAAAGGCATCCAAAAGGGAGTGCAAAAGTGCCACAACATGGCTGCTTTCACGGCTTTTTCCTTGGCAAGAAGCCTAACATCAGGCTGATTTACTTTCCCAGGGTTACTGTTAGGCTTAGGCCTAGGGCTAGGATTTTTGAAACTAGGAGGCCCTTAGCTCCAGGCACACTGCAGCTGTTCAAGGCATCCCAAGGGGAGTACAAAAGTGCAACAACATGGCAGCTTTCACAGCTTTTTCCTTGGCACCATCCCTATACCTAGGCTGATTTATCTGCCTAGGGTTAGGGTTAGGGTTCAGCCTAGGGCTTGGATTTCTTTAACCAGGAAGCCCTGAGTTCCAGGCTTACTTCATCTGCCAAAGGCATCCCAAAGGGAGTGCAGAAGTGCCACAACATGGCTGCTTTCACGGCTTTTTCCTTGGCAAGAAGCCTAACATCAGGCTGATTTACTTTCCCAGGGTTACTGTTAGGCTTAGGCCTAGGGCTAGGATTTTTAAAACTAGGAAGCCCTTAGCTCCAGGCACACTGCAGCTGTTCAAGGCATCCCAAGGGGAGTACAAAAGTGCAACAACATGGCAGCTTTCACAGCTTTTTCCTTGGCACCATCCCTATACCTAGGCTGGTTTATCTGCCTAGGGTTAGGGTTAGGGTTCAGCCTAGGGCTTGAATTTTTTTTACCAGGAAGCCCTGAGTTCCAGGCTTACTTCATCTGCCAAAGGCATCCCAAAGGGAGTGCAGAAGTGCTACAACATGGCTGCTTTCACGGCTTTTCCCTTAGGAAGAACCCTAATACCCGGCTGATTTACCTTCCTAGGGTTACTGTTAGGCTTAGGCCTAGGACTTTTAAAACCAGGAAGCCCTGGGCTCCAGGCACACTGCAGCTGCGAAAGGCATCCCAAGGGGAGCGCAAAAGTGACGCAACTTGGCTGCCACCACTGATATTTCCATGAGACCATCCCGAACCATAGGTTGATTTTCCTTCCTAGGGTTAAGGTTTGAGTTACGCCTAGGGTAAGGGTCTATTAACCTGAAAGCCCTGAGTTCCAAGAACACAGCAGCTGCGAAGGACTAGCCAAGAAGAGCGCAAAAGTACCACAACATGCCTGCCTCCACAGCTTTTTCCTTGGGGACATGCCTAATTCCTGGCTGATTTGCCTTTCTCGTCTTAGAGTTGGGGTTCGGCCTAGGGCTAGGATTTTTAAAAGCAGGAAGCCCTGAGTTCCAGGCACACTGGAGCTGTGAAAGGCATCCAAAAGGGAGTGCAAAAGTGCCACAACATGGCTGCTTTCATGGCTTTTTCCTTGGCAAGAAACCTAACATCAGGCTGATTTACTTTCCCAGGGTTACTGTTAGGCTTAGGCCTAGGGCTAGGATTTTTGAAACTAGGAAGCCCTTAGCTCCAGGCACACTGCAGCTGTTCAAGGCATCCCAAGGGGAGTACAAAAGTGCAACAACATGGCAGCTTTCACAGCTTTTTCCTTGGCACCATCCCTATACCTAGGCTGATTTATCTGCCTAGGGTTAGGGTTAGGGTTCAGCCTAGGGCTTGGATTTCTTTAACCAGGAAGCCCTGAGTTCCAGGCTTACTTCATCTGCCAAAGGCATCCCAAAGGGAGTGCAGAAGTGCCACAACATGGCTGCTTTCACGGCTTTTCCCTTAGGAAGAACCCTAATACCCGGCTGATTTACCTTCCTTGGGTTACTGTTAGGCTTAGGCCTAGGACTTTTAAAACCAGGAAGCCCTGGGCTCCAGGCACACTGCAGCTGCAAAAGGCATCCCAAGGGGAGCGCAAAAGTGACGCAACTTGGCTGCCACCACTGATATTTCCATGAGACCATCCCGAACCATAGGCTGATTTTCCTTCCTAGGGTTAAGGTTTGAGTTACGCCTAGGGTAAGGGTTCTATTAACCAGAAAGCCCTGAGTTCCAAGAACACAGCAGCTGCGAAGGACTAGCCAAGAAGAGCGCAAAAGTACCACAACATGCCTGCCTCCACAGCTTTTTCCTTGGGGACATGCCTAATTCCTGGCTGATTTGCCTTTCTCGTCTTAGGGTTGGGGTTCGGCCTAGGGCTAGGATTTTTAAAAGCAGGAAGCCCTGAGTTCCAGGCACACTGGAGCTGTGAAAGGCATCCAAAAGGGAGTGCAAAAGTGCCACAACATGGCTGCTTTCACGGCTTTTTCCTTGGCAAGAAGCCTAACATCAGGCTAATTTACTTTCCCAGGGTTACTGTTAGGCTTAGGCCTAGGGCTAGGATTTTTGAAACTAGGAAGCCCTTAGCTCCAGGCACACTGCAGCTGTTCAAGGCATCCCAAGGGGAGTACAAAAGTGCAACAACATGGCAGCTTTCACAGCTTTTTCCTTGGCACCATCCCTATACCTAGGCTGATTTATCTGCCTAGGGTTAGGGTTAGGGTTCAGCCTAGGGCTTGGATTTCTTTAACCAGGAAGCCCTGAGTTCCAGGCTTACTTCATCTGCCAAAGGCATCCCAAAGGGAGTGCAGAAGTGCCACAACATGGCTGCTTTCACGGCTTTTTCCTTGGCAAGAAGCCTAACATCAGGCTGATTTACTTTCCCAGGGTTACTGTTAGGCTTAGGCCTAGGGCTAGGATTTTTGAAACTAGGAAGCCCTTAGCTCCAGGCACACTGCAGCTGTTCAAGGCATCCCAAGGGGAGTACAAAAGTGCAACAACATGGCAGCTTTCACAGCTTTTTCCTTGGCACCATCCCTATACCTAGGCTGATTTATCTGCCTAGGGTTAGGGTTAGGGTTCAGCCTAGGGCTTGAATTTTTTTAACCAGGAAGCCCTGAGTTCCAGGCTTACTTCATCTGCCAAAGGCATCCCAAAGGGAGTGCAGAAGTGCCACAACATGGCTGCTTTCACGGCTTTTCCCTTAGGAAGAACCCTAATACCCGGCTGATTTACCTTCCTAGGGTTACTGTTAGGCTTAGGCCTAGGACTTTTAAAACCAGGAAGCCCTGGGCTCCAGGCACACTGCAGCTGCGAAAGGCATCCCAAGGGGAGCGCAAAAGTGACGCAACTTGGCTGCCACCACTGATATTTCCATGAGACCATCCCGAACCATAGGCTGATTTTCCTTCCTAGGGTTAAGGTTTGAGTTACGCCTAGGGTAAGGGTTCTATTAACCAGAAAGCCCTGAGTTCCAAGAACACAGCAGCTGCGAAGGACTAGCCAAGAAGAGCGCAAAAGTACCACAACATGCCTGCCTCCACAGCTTTTTCCTTGGGGACATGCCTAATTCCTGGCTGATTTGCCTTTCTCGTCTTAGGGTTGGGGTTCGGCCTAGGGCTAGGATTTTTAAAAGCAGGAAGCCCTGACTTCCAGGCACACTGGAGCTGTGAAAGGCATCCAAAAGGGAGTGCAAAAGTGCCACAACATGGCTGCTTTCACGGCTTTTTCCTTGGCAAGACGCCTAACACCAGGCTGACTTACCTTCCCAGGGTTACTATTAGGCTTAGGCCTAGGGCTAGGATTTTTAAAACTAGGAAGCCCTTAGCTCCAGGCACACTGCAGCTGTTCAAGGCATCCCAAGGGGAGTACAAAAGTGCAACAACATGGCAGCTTTCACAGCTTTTTCCTTGGCACCATCCCTATACCTAGGCTGATTTATCTGCCTAGGGTTAGGGTTAGGGTTCAGCCTAGGGCTTGAATTTCTTTAACCAGGAAGCCCTGAGTTCCAGGCTTACTTCATCTGCCAAAGGCATCCCAAAGGGAGTGCAGAAGTGCCACAACATGGCTGCTTTCACGGCTTTTCCCTTAGGAAGAACCCTAATACCCGGCTGATTTACCTTCCTAGGGTTACTGTTAGGCTTAGGCCTAGGACTTTTAAAACCAGGAAGCCCTGGGCTCCAGGCACACTGCAGCTGCGAAAGGCATCCCAAGGGGAGCGCAAAAGTGACGCAACTTGGCTGCCACCACTGATATTTCCATGAGACCATCCCGAACCATAGGCTGATTTTCCTTCCTAGGGTTAAGGTTTGAGTTACGCCTAGGGTAAGGGTTCTATTAACCAGAAAGCCCTGAGTTCCAAGAACACAGCAGCTGCGAAGGACTAGCCAAGAAGAGCGCAAAAGTACCACAACATGCCTGCCTCCACAGCTTTTTCCTTGGGGACATGCCTAATTCCTGGCTGATTTGCCTTTCTCGTCTTAGGGTTGGGGTTCGGCCTAGGGCTAGGATTTTTAAAAGCAGGAAGCCCTGAGTTCCAGGCACACTGGAGCTGTGAAAGGCATCCAAAAGGGAGTGCAAAAGTGCCACAACATGGCTGCTTTCACGGCTTTTTCCTTGGCAAGAAGCCTAACATCAGGCTGATTTACTTTCCCAGGGTTACTGTTAGGCTTAGGCCTAGGGCTAGGATTTTTGAAACTAGGAGGCCCTTAGCTCCAGGCACACTGCAGCTGTTCAAGGCATCCCAAGGGGAGTACAAAAGTGCAACAACATGGCAGCTTTCACAGCTTTTTCCTTGGCACCATCCCTATACCTAGGCTGATTTATCTGCCTAGGGTTAGGGTTAGGGTTCAGCCTAGGGCTTGAATTTTTTTAACCAGGAAGCCCTGAGTTCCAGGCTTACTTCATCTGCCAAAGGCATCCCAAAGGGAGTGCAGAAGTGCCACAACATGGCTGCTTTCACGGCTTTTCCCTTAGGAAGAACCCTAATACCCGGCTGATTTACCTTCCTAGGGTTACTGTTAGGCTTAGGCCTAGGACTTTTAAAACCAGGAAGCCCTGGGCTCCAGGCACACTGCAGCTGCGAAAGGCATCCCAAGGGGAGCGCAAAAGTGACGCAACTTGGCTGCCACCACTGATATTTCCATGAGACCATCCCGAACCATAGGCTGATTTTCCTTCCTAGGGTTAAGGTTTGAGTTACGCCTAGGGTAAGGGTTCTATTAACCAGAAAGCCCTGAGTTCCAAGAACACAGCAGCTGCGAAGGACTAGCCAAGAAGAGCGCAAAAGTACCACAACATGCCTGCCTCCACAGCTTTTTCCTTGGGGACATGCCTAATTCCTGGCTGATTTGCCTTTCTCGTCTTAGGGTTGGGGTTCGGCCTAGGGCTAGGATTTTTAAAAGCAGGAAGCCCTGACTTCCAGGCACACTGGAGCTGTGAAAGGCATCCAAAAGGGAGTGCAAAAGTGCCACAACATGGCTGCTTTCACGGCTTTTTCCTTGGCAAGAAGCCTAACATCAGGCTGATTTACTTTCCCAGGGTTACTGTTAGGCTTAGGCCTAGGGCTAGGATTTTTGAAACTAGGAGGCCCTTAGCTCCAGGCACACTGCAGCTGTTCAAGGCATCCCAAGGGGAGTACAAAAGTGCAACAACATGGCAGCTTTCACAGCTTTTTCCTTGGCACCATCCCTATACCTAGGCTGATTTATCTGCCTAGGGTTAGGGTTAGGGTTCAGCCTAGGGCTTGAATTTTTTTAACCAGGAAGCCCTGAGTTCCAGGCTTACTTCATCTGCCAAAGGCATCCCAAAGGGAGTGCAGAAGTGCCACAACATGGCTGCTTTCACGGCTTTTCCCTTAGGAAGAACCCTAATACCCGGCTGATTTACCTTCCTAGGGTTACTGTTAGGCTTAGGCCTAGGACTTTTAAAACCAGGAAGCCCTGGGCTCCAGGCACACTGCAGCTGCAAAAGGCATCCCAAGGGGAGCGCAAAAGTGACGCAACTTGGCTGCCACCACTGATATTTCCATGAGACCATCCCGAACCATAGGCTGATTTTCCTTCCTAGGGTTAAGGTTTGAGTTACGCCTAGGGTAAGGGTTCTATTAACCAGAAAGCCCTGAGTTCCAAGAACACAGCAGCTGCGAAGGACTAGCCAAGAAGAGCGCAAAAGTACCACAACATGCCTGCCTCCACAGCTTTTTCCTTGGGGACATGCCTAATTCCTGGCTGATTTGCCTTTCTCGTCTTAGGGTTGGGGTTCGGCCTAGGGCTAGGATTTTTAAAATCAGGAATCCCTGAGTTCCAGGCACACTGCAGCTGTGAAAGGCATCCAAAAGGGAGTGCAAAAGTGCCACAACATGGCTGCTTTCACGGCTTTTTCCTTGGCAAGAAGCCTAACATCAGGCTGATTTACTTTCCCAGGGTTACTGTTAGGCTTAGGCCTAGGGCTAGGATTTTTGAAACTAGGAAGCCCTTAGCTCCAGGCACACTGCAGCTGTTCAAGGCATCCCAAGGGGAGTACAAAAGTGCAACAACATGGCAGCTTTCACAGCTTTTTCCTTGGCACCATCCCTATACCTAGGCTGATTTATCTGCCTAGGGTTAGGGTTAGGGTTCAGCCTAGGGCTTGGATTTCTTTAACCAGGAAGCCCTGAGTTCCAGGCTTACTTCATCTGCCAAAGGCATCCCAAAGGGAGTGCAGAAGTGCCACAACATGGCTGCTTTCACGGCTTTTCCCTTAGGAAGAACCCTAATACCCGGCTGATTTACCTTCCTTGGGTTACTGTTAGGCTTAGGCCTAGGACTTTTAAAACCAGGAAGCCCTGGGCTCCAGGCACACTGCAGCTGCAAAAGGCATCCCAAGGGGAGCGCAAAAGTGACGCAACTTGGCTGCCACCACTGATATTTCCATGAGACCTTCCCGAACCATAGGCTGATTTTCCTTCATAGGGTTAAGGTTTGAGTTACGCCTAGGGTAAGGGTTCTATTAACCAGAAAGCCCTGAGTTCCAAGAACACAGCAGCTGCGAAGGACTAGCCAAGAAGAGCGCAAAAGTAGCACAACATGCCTGCCTCCACAGCTTTTTCCTTGGGGACATGCCTAATTCCTGGCTGATTTGCCTTTCTCGTCTTAGGGTTGGGGTTCGGCCTAGGGCTAGGATTTTTAAAAGCAGGAAGCCCTGAGTTCCAGGCACACTGCAGCTGTGAAAGGCATCCAAAAGGGAGTGCAAAAGTGCCACAACATGGCTGCTTTCACGGCTTTTTCCTTGGCAAGAAGCCTAACATCAGGCTGATTTACTTTCCCAGGGTTACTGTTAGGCTTAGGCCTAGGGCTAGGATTTTTGAAACTAGGAAGCCCTTAGCTCCAGGCACACTGCAGCTGTTCAAGGCATCCCAAGGGGAGTACAAAAGTGCAACAACATGGCAGCTTTCACAGCTTTTTCCTTGGCACCATCCCTATACCTAGGCTGATTTATCTGCCTAGGGTTAGGGTTAGGGTTCAGCCTAGGGCTTGGATTTTTTTAACCAGGAAGCCCTGAGTTCCAGGCTTACTTCATCTGCCAAAGGCATCCCAAAGGGAGTGCAGAAGTGCCACAACATGGCTGCTTTCACGGCTTTTCCCTTAGGAAGAACCCTAATACCCGGCTGATTTACCTTCCTAGGGTTACTGTTAGGCTTAGGCCTAGGACTTTTAAAACCAGGAAGCCCTGGGCTCCAGGCACACTGCAGCTGCGAAAGGCATCCCAAGGGGAGCGCAAAAGTGACGCAACTTGGCTGCCACCACTGATATTTCCATGAGACCATCCCGAACCATAGGTTGATTTTCCTTCCTAGGGTTAAGGTTTGAGTTACGCCTAGGGTAAGGGTTCTATTAACCAGAAAGCCCTGAGTTCCAAGAACACAGCAGCTGCGAAGGACTAGCCAAGAAGAGCGCAAAAGTAGCACAACATGCCTGCCTCCACAGCTTTTTCCTTGGGGACATGCCTAATTCCTGGCTGATTTGCCTTTCTCGTCTTAGGGTTGGGGTTCGGCCTAGGGCTAGGATTTTTAAAAGCAGGAAGCCCTGAGTTCCAGGCACACTGGAGCTGTGAAAGGCATCCAAAAGGGAGTGCAAAAGTGCCACAACATGGCTGCTTTCACGGCTTTTTCCTTGGCAAGAAGCCTAACATCAGGCTAATTTACTTTCCCAGGGTTACTGTTAGGCTTAGGCCTAGGGCTAGGATTTTTGAAACTAGGAAGCCCTTAGCTCCAGGCACACTGCAGCTGTTCAAGGCATCCCAAGGGGAGTACAAAAGTGCAACAACATGGCAGCTTTCACAGCTTTTTCCTTGGCACCATCCCTATACCTAGGCTGATTTATCTGCCTAGGGTTAGGGTTAGGGTTCAGCCTAGGGCTTGGATTTCTTTAACCAGGAAGCCCTGAGTTCCAGGCTTACTTCATCTGCCAAAGGCATCAAAAAGGGAGTGCAGAAGTGCCACAACATGGCTGCTTTCACGGCTTTTCCCTTAGGAAGAACCCTAATACCCGGCTGATTTACCTTCCTAGGGTTACTGTTAGGCTTAGGCCTAGGACTTTTAAAACCAGGAAGCCCTGGGCTCCAGGCACACTGCAGCTGCGAAAGGCATCCCAAGGGGAGCGCAAAAGTGACGCAACTTGGCTGCCACCACTGATATTTCCATGAGACCATCCCGAACCATAGGTTGATTTTCCTTCCTAGGGTTAAGGTTTGAGTTAAGCCTAGGATAAGGGTTCTATTAACCAGAAAGCCCTGAGTTCCAAGAACACAGCAGCTGCGAAGGACTAGCCAAGAAGAGCGCAAAAGTACCACAACATGCCTGCCTCCACAGCTTTTTCCTTGGGGACATGCCTAATTCCTGGCTGATTTGCCTTTCTCGTCATAGGGTTGGGGTTCGGCCTAGGGCTAGGATTTTTAAAAGCAGGAAGCCCTGAGTTCCAGGCACACTGGAGCTGTGAAAGGCATCCAAAAGGGAGTGCAAAAGTGCCACAACATGGCTGCTTTCACGGCTTTTTCCTTGGCAAGACGCCTAACACCAGGCTGACTTACCTTCCCAGGGTTACTATTAGGCTTAGGCCTAGGGCTAGGATTTTTAAAACTAAGAAGCCCTTAGCTCCAGGCACACTGCAGCTGTTCAAGGCATCCCAAGGGGAGTACAAAAGTGCAACAACATGGCAGCTTTCACAGCTTTTTCCTTGGCACCATCCCTATACCTAGGCTGATTTATCTGCCTAGGGTTAGGGTTAGGGTTCAGCCTAGGGCTTGAATTTCTTTAACCAGGAAGCCCTGAGTTCCAGGCTTACTTCATCTGCCAAAGGCATCCCAAAGGGAGTGCAGAAGTGCCACAACATGGCTGCTTTCACGGCTTTTCCCTTAGGAAGAACCCTAATACCCGGCTGATTTACCTTCCTAGGGTTACTGTTAGGCTTAGGCCTAGGACTTTTAAAACCAGGAAGCCCTGGGCTCCAGGCACACTGCAGCTGCGAAAGGCATCCCAAGGGGAGCGCAAAAGTGACGCAACTTGGCTGCCACCACTGATATTTCCATGAGACCATCCCGAACCATAGGCTGATTTTCCTTCCTAGGGTTAAGGTTTGAGTTACGCCTAGGGTAAGGGTTCTATTAACCAGAAAGCCCTGAGTTCCAAGAACACAGCAGCTGCGAAGGACTAGCCAAGAAGAGCGCAAAAGTAGCACAACATGCCTGCCTCCACAGCTTTTTCCTTGGGGACATGCCTAATTCCTGGCTGATTTGCCTTTCTCGTCTTAGGGTTGGGGTTCGGCCTAGGGCTAGGATTTTTAAAAGCAGGAAGCCCTGAGTTCCAGGCACACTGGAGCTGTGAAAGGCATCCAAAAGGGAGTGCAAAAGTGCCACAACATGGCTGCTTTCACGGCTTTTTCCTTGGCAAGAAGCCTAACATCAGGCTGATTTACTTTCCCAGGGTTACTGTTAGGCTTAGGCCTAGGGCTAGGATTTTTGAAACTAGGAAGCCCTTAGCTCCAGGCACACTGCAGCTGTTCAAGGCATCCCAAGGGGAGTACAAAAGTGCAACAACATGGCAGCTTTCACAGCTTTTTCCTTGGCACCATCCCTATACCTAGGCTGATTTATCTGCCTAGGGTTAGGGTTAGGGTTCAGCCTAGGGCTTGGATTTCTTTAACCAGGAAGCCCTGAGTTCCAGGCTTACTTCATCTGCCAAAGGCATCCCAAAGGGAGTGCAGAAGTGCCACAACATGGCTGCTTTCACGGCTTTTTCCTTGGCAAGAAGCCTAACATCAGGCTGATTTACTTTCCCAGGGTTACTGTTAGGCTTAGGCCTAGGGCTAGGATTTTTGAAACTAGGAAGCCCTTAGCTCCAGGCACACTGCAGCTGTTCAAGGCATCCCAAGGGGAGTACAAAAGTGCAACAACATGGCAGCTTTCACAGCTTTTTCCTTGGCACCATCCCTATACCTAGGCTGATTTATCTGCCTAGGGTTAGGGTTAGGGTTCAGCCTAGGGCTTGAATTTCTTTAACCAGGAAGCCCTGAGTTCCAGGCTTACTTCATCTGCCAAAGGCATCCCAAAGGGAGTGCAGAAGTGCCACAACATGGCTGCTTTCACGGCTTTTCCCTTAGGAAGAACCCTAATACCCGGCTGATTTACCTTCCTAGGGTTACTGTTAGGCTTAGGCCTAGGACTTTTAAAACCAGGAAGCCCTGGGCTCCAGGCACACTGCAGCTGCGAAAGGCATCCCAAGGGGAGCGCAAAAGTGACGCAACTTGGCTGCCACCACTGATATTTCCATGAGACCATCCCGAACCATAGGTTGATTTTCCTTCCTAGGGTTAAGGTTTGAGTTAAGCCTAGGATAAGGGTTCTATTAACCAGAAAGCCCTGAGTTCCAAGAACACAGCAGCTGCGAAGGACTAGCCAAGAAGAGCGCAAAAGTACCACAACATGCCTGCCTCCACAGCTTTTTCCTTGGGGACATGCCTAATTCCTGGCTGATTTGCCTTTCTCGTCATAGGGTTGGGGTTCGGCCTAGGGCTAGGATTTTTAAAAGCAGGAAGCCCTGAGTTCCAGGCACACTGGAGCTGTGAAAGGCATCCAAAAGGGAGTGCAAAAGTGCCACAACATGGCTGCTTTCACGGCTTTTTCCTTGGCAAGACGCCTAACACCAGGCTGACTTACCTTCCCAGGGTTACTATTAGGCTTAGGCCTAGGGCTAGGATTTTTAAAACTAAGAAGCCCTGGGCTCCAGGCACACTGCAGCTGTTCAAGGCATCCCAAGGGGAGTACAAAAGTGCAACAACATGGCAGCTTTCACAGCTTTTTCCTTGGCACCATCCCTATACCTAGGCTGATTTATCTGCCTAGGGTTAGGGTTAGGGTTCAGCCTAGGGCTTGAATTTCTTTAACCAGGAAGCCCTGAGTTCCAGGCTTACTTCATCTGCCAAAGGCATCCCAAAGGGAGTGCAGAAGTGCCACAACATGGCTGCTTTCACGGCTTTTCCCTTAGGAAGAACCCTAATACCCGGCTGATTTACCTTCCTAGGGTTACTGTTAGGCTTAGGCCTATGACTTTTAAAACCAGGAAGCCCTTAGCTCCAGGCACACTGCAGCTGCGAAAGGCATCCCAAGGGGAGCGCAAAAGTGACGCAACTTGGCTGCCACCACTGATATTTCCATGAGACCATCCCGAACCATAGGCTGATTTTCCTTCCTAGGGTTAAGGTTTGAGTTACGCCTAGGGTAAGGGTTCTATTAACCAGAAAGCCCTGAGTTCCAAGAACACAGCAGCTGCGAAGGACTAGCCAAGAAGAGCGCAAAAGTACCACAACATGCCTGCCTCCACAGCTTTTTCCTTGGGGACATGCCTAATTCCTGGCTGATTTGCCTTTCTCGTCTTAGGGTTGGGGTTCGGCCTAGGGCTAGGATTTTTAAAAGCAGGAAGCCCTGAGTTCCAGGCACACTGGAGCTGTGAAAGGCATCCAAAAGGGAGTGCAAAAGTGCCACAACATGGCTGCTTTCACGGCTTTTTCCTTGGCAAGAAGCCTAACATCAGGCTGATTTACTTTCCTAGGGTTACTGTTAGGCTTAGGCCTAGGGCTAGGATTTTTGAAACTAGGAGGCCCTTAGCTCCAGGCACACTGCAGCTGTTCAAGGCATCCCAAGGGGAGTACAAAAGTGCAACAACATGGCAGCTTTCACAGCTTTTTCCTTGGCACCATCCCTATACCTAGGCTGATTTATCTGCCTAGGGTTAGGGTTAGGGTTCAGCCTAGGGCTTGAATTTTTTTTACCAGGAAGCCCTGAGTTCCAGGCTTACTTCATCTGCCAAAGGCATCCCAAAGGGAGTGCAGAAGTGCCACAACATGGCTGCTTTCACGGCTTTTCCCTTAGGAAGAACCCTAATACCCGGCTGATTTACCTTCCTAGGGTTACTGTTAGGCTTAGGCCTAGGACTTTTAAAACCAGGAAGCCCTGGGCTCCAGGCACACTGCAGCTGCAAAAGGCATCCCAAGGGGAGCGCAAAAGTGACGCAACTTGGCTGCCACCACTGATATTTCCATGAGACCATCCCGAACCATAGGTTGATTTTCCTTCCTAGGGTTAAGGTTTGAGTTACGCCTAGGGTAAGGGTTCTATTAACCAGAAAGCCCTGAGTTCCAAGAACACAGCAGCTGCGAAGGACTAGCCAAGAAGAGCGCAAAAGTACCACAACATGCCTGCCTCCACAGCTTTTTCCTTGGGGACATGCCTAATTCCTGGCTGATTTGCCTTTCTCGTCTTAGGGTTGGGGTTCGGCCTAGGGCTAGGATTTTTAAAAGCAGGAAGCCCTGAGTTCCAGGCACACTGGAGCTGTGAAAGGCATCCAAAAGGGAGTGCAAAAGTGCCACAACATGGCTGCTTTCACGGCTTTTTCCTTGGCAAGAAGCCTAACATCAGGCTGACTTACCTTCCCAGGGTTACTATTAGGCTTAGGCCTAGGGCTAGGATTTTTAAAACTAGGAAGCCCTTAGCTCCAGGCACACTGCAGCTGTTCAAGGCATCCCAAGGGGAGTACAAAAGTGCAACAACATGGCAGCTTTCACAGCTTTTTCCTTGGCACCATCCCTATACCTAGGCTGATTTATCTGCCTAGGGTTAGGGTTAGGGTTCAGCCTAGGGCTTGGCTTTCTTTAACCAGGAAGCCCTGAGTTCCAGGCTTACTTCATCTGCCAAAGGCATCCCAAAGGGAGTGCAGAAGTGCCACAACATGGCTGCTTTCACGGCTTTTCCCTTAGGAAGAACCCTAATACCCGGCTGATTTACCTTCCTAGGGTTACTGTTAGGCTTAGGCCTAGGACTTTTAAAACCAGGAAGCCCTGGGCTCCAGGCACACTGCAGCTGCGAAAGGCATCCCAAGGGGAGCGCAAAAGTGACGCAACTTGGCTGCCACCACTGATATTTCCATGAGACCATCCCGAACCATAGGCTGATTTTCCTTCCTAGGGTTAAGGTTTGAGTTACGCCTAGGGTAAGGGTTCTATTAACCAGAAAGCCCTGAGTTCCAAGAACACAGCAGCTGCGAAGGACTAGCCAAGAAGAGCGCAAAAGTACCACAACATGCCTGCCTCCACAGCTTTTTCCTTGGGGACATGCCTAATTCCTGGCTGATTTGCCTTTCTCGTCTTAGGGTTGGGGTTCGGCCTAGGGCTAGGATTTTTAAAAGCAGGAAGCCCTGAGTTCCAGGCACACTGGAGCTGTGAAAGGCATCCAAAAGGGAGTGCAAAAGTGCCACAACATGGCTGCTTTCACGGCTTTTTCCTTGGCAAGACGCCTAACACCAGGCTGACTTACCTTCCCAGGGTTACTATTAGGCTTAGGCCTAGGGCTAGGATTTTTAAAACTAGGAAGCCCTTAGCTCCAGGCACACTGCAGCTGTTCAAAGCATCCCAAGGGGAGTACAAAAGTGCAACAACATGGCAGCTTTCACAGCTTTTTCCTTGGCACCATCCCTATACCTAGGCTGATTTATCTGCCTAGGGTTAGGGTTAGGGTTCAGCCTAGGGCTTGAATTTCTTTAACCAGGAAGCCCTGAGTTCCAGGCTTACTTCATCTGCCAAAGGCATCCCAAAGGGAGTGCAGAAGTGCCACAACATGGCTGCTTTCACGGCTTTTCCCTTAGGAAGAACCCTAATACCCGGCTGATTTACCTTCCTAGGGTTACTGTTAGGCTTAGGCCTAGGACTTTTAAAACCAGGAAGCCCTGGGCTCCAGGCACACTGCAGCTGCGAAAGGCATCCCAAGGGGAGCGCAAAAGTGACGCAACTTGGCTGCCACCACTGATATTTCCATGAGACCATCCCGAACCATAGGCTGATTTTCCTTCCTAGGGTTAAGGTTTGAGTTACGCCTAGGGTAAGGGTTCTATTAACCAGAAAGCCCTGAGTTCCAAGAACACAGCAGCTGCGAAGGACTAGCCAAGAAGAGCGCAAAAGTACCACAACATGCCTGCCTCCACAGCTTTTTCCTTGGGGACATGCCTAATTCCTGGCTGATTTGCCTTTCTCGTCTTAGGGTTGGGGTTCGGCCTAGGGCTAGGATTTTTAAAAGCAGGAAGCCCTGACTTCCAGGCACACTGGAGCTGTGAAAGGCATCCAAAAGGGAGTGCAAAAGTGCCACAACATGGCTGCTTTCACGGCTTTTTCCTTGGCAAGACGCCTAACACCAGGCTGACTTACCTTCCCAGGGTTACTATTAGGCTTAGGCCTAGGGCTAGGATTTTTAAAACTAGGAAGTCCTTAGCTCCAGGCACACTGCAGCTGTTCAAGGCATCCCAAGGGGAGTACAAAAGTGCAACAACATGGCAGCTTTCACAGCTTTTTCCTTGGCACCATCCCTATACCTAGGCTGATTTATCTGCCTAGGGTTAGGGTTAGGGTTCAGCCTAGGGCTTGAATTTCTTTAACCAGGAAGCCCTGAGTTCCAGGCTTACTTCATCTGCCAAAGGCATCCCAAAGGGAGTGCAGAAGTGCCACAACATGGCTGCTTTCACGGCTTTTCCCTTAGGAAGAACCCTAATACCCGGCTGATTTACCTTCCTAGGGTTACTGTTAGGCTTAGGCCTAGGACTTTTAAAACCAGGAAGCCCTGGGCTCCAGGCACACTGCAGCTGCGAAAGGCATCCCAAGGGGAGCGCAAAAGTGACGCAACTTGGCTGCCACCACTGATATTTCCATGAGACCATCCCGAACCATAGGCTGATTTTCCTTCCTAGGGTTAAGGTTTGAGTTACGCCTAGGGTAAGGGTTCTATTAACCAGAAAGCCCTGAGTTCCAAGAACACAGCAGCTGCGAAGGACTAGCCAAGAAGAGCGCAAAAGTACCACAACATGCCTGCCTCCACAGCTTTTTCCTTGGGGACATGCCTAATTCCTGGCTGATTTGCCTTTCTCGTCTTAGGGTTGGGGTTCGGCCTAGGGCTAGGATTTTTAAAAGCAGGAAGCCCTGAGTTCCAGGCACAGTGGAGCTGTGAAAGGCATCCAAAAGGGAGTGCAAAAGTGCCACAACATGGCTGCTTTCACGGCTTTTTCCTTGGCAAGAAGCCTAACATCAGGCTGATTTACTTTCCCAGGGTTACTGTTAGGCTTAGGCCTAGGGCTAGGATTTTTGAAACTAGGAGGCCCTTAGCTCCAGGCACACTGCAGCTGTTCAAGGCATCCCAAGGGGAGTACAAAAGTGCAACAACATGGCAGCTTTCACAGCTTTTTCCTTGGCACCATCCCTATACCTAGGCTGATTTATCTGCCTAGGGTTAGGGTTAGGGTTCAGCCTAGGGCTTGAATTTTTTTAACCAGGAAGCCCTGAGTTCCAGGCTTACTTCATCTGCCAAAGGCATCCCAAAGGGAGTGCAGAAGTGCCACAACATGGCTGCTTTCACGGCTTTTCCCTTAGGAAGAACCCTAATACCCGGCTGATTTACCTTCCTAGGGTTACTGTTAGGCTTAGGCCTAGGACTTTTAAAACCAGGAAGCCCTGGGCTCCAGGCACACTGCAGCTGCAAAAGGCATCCCAAGGGGAGCGCAAAAGTGACGCAACTTGGCTGCCACCACTGATATTTCCATGAGACCATCCCGAACCATAGGCTGATTTTCCTTCCTAGGGTTAAGGTTTGAGTTACGCCTAGGGTAAGGGTCTATTAACCAGAAAGACCTGAGTTCCAAGAACACAGCAGCTGCGAAGGACTAGCCAAGAAGAGCGCAAAAGTACCACAACATGCCTGCCTCCACAGCTTTTTCCTTGGGGACATGCCTAATTCCTGGCTGATTTGCCTTTCTCGTCTTAGGGTTGGGGTTCGGCCTAGGGCTAGGATTTTTAAAATCAGGAATCCCTGAGTTCCAGGCACACTGGAGCTGTGAAAGGCATCCAAAAGGGAGTGCAAAAGTGCCACAACATGGCTGCTTTCACGGCTTTTTCCTTGGCAAGAAGCCTAACATCAGGCTGATTTACTTTCCCAGGGTTACTGTTAGGCTTAGGCCTAGGGCTAGGATTTTTGAAACTAGGAGGCCCTTAGCTCCAGGCACACTGCAGCTGTTCAAGGCATCCCAAGGGGAGTACAAAAGTGCAACAACATGGCAGCTTTCACAGCTTTTTCCTTGGCACCATCCCTATACCTAGGCTGATTTATCTGCCTAGGGTTAGGGTTAGGGTTCAGCCTAGGGCTTGGATTTCTTTAACCAGGAAGCCCTGAGTTCCAGGCTTACTTCATCTGCCAAAGGCATCCCAAAGGGAGTGCAGAAGTGCCACAACATGGCTGCTTTCACGGCTTTTTCCTTGGCAAGAAGCCTAACATCAGGCTGATTTACTTTCCCAGGGTTACTGTTAGGCTTAGGCCTAGGGCTAGGATTTTTAAAACTAGGAAGCCCTTAGCTCCAGGCACACTGCAGCTGTTCAAGGCATCCCAAGGGGAGTACAAAAGTGCAACAACATGGCAGCTTTCACAGCTTTTTCCTTGGCACCATCCCTATACCTAGGCTGGTTTATCTGCCTAGGGTTAGGGTTAGGGTTCAGCCTAGGGCTTGAATTTTTTTTACCAGGAAGCCCTGAGTTCCAGGCTTACTTCATCTGCCAAAGGCATCCCAAAGGGAGTGCAGAAGTGCTACAACATGGCTGCTTTCACGGCTTTTCCCTTAGGAAGAACCCTAATACCCGGCTGATTTACCTTCCTAGGGTTACTGTTAGGCTTAGGCCTAGGACTTTTAAAACCAGGAAGCCCTGGGCTCCAGGCACACTGCAGCTGCGAAAGGCATCCCAAGGGGAGCGCAAAAGTGACGCAACTTGGCTGCCACCACTGATATTTCCATGAGACCATCCCGAACCATAGGTTGATTTTCCTTCCTAGGGTTAAGGTTTGAGTTACGCCTAGGGTAAGGGTCTATTAACCTGAAAGCCCTGAGTTCCAAGAACACAGCAGCTGCGAAGGACTAGCCAAGAAGAGCGCAAAAGTACCACAACATGCCTGCCTCCACAGCTTTTTCCTTGGGGACATGCCTAATTCCTGGCTGATTTGCCTTTCTCGTCTTAGAGTTGGGGTTCGGCCTAGGGCTAGGATTTTTAAAAGCAGGAAGCCCTGAGTTCCAGGCACACTGGAGCTGTGAAAGGCATCCAAAAGGGAGTGCAAAAGTGCCACAACATGGCTGCTTTCACGGCTTTTTCCTTGGCAAGAAACCTAACATCAGGCTGATTTACTTTCCCAGGGTTACTGTTAGGCTTAGGCCTAGGGCTAGGATTTTTGAAACTAGGAAGCCCTTAGCTCCAGGCACACTGCAGCTGTTCAAGGCATCCCAAGGGGAGTACAAAAGTGCAACAACATGGCAGCTTTCACAGCTTTTTCCTTGGCACCATCCCTATACCTAGGCTGATTTATCTGCCTAGGGTTAGGGTTAGGGTTCAGCCTAGGGCTTGGATTTCTTTAACCAGGAAGCCCTGAGTTCCAGGCTTACTTCATCTGCCAAAGGCATCCCAAAGGGAGTGCAGAAGTGCCACAACATGGCTGCTTTCACGGCTTTTCCCTTAGGAAGAACCCTAATACCCGGCTGATTTACCTTCCTTGGGTTACTGTTAGGCTTAGGCCTAGGACTTTTAAAACCAGGAAGCCCTGGGCTCCAGGCACACTGCAGCTGCAAAAGGCATCCCAAGGGGAGCGCAAAAGTGACGCAACTTGGCTGCCACCACTGATATTTCCATGAGACCATCCCGAACCATAGGCTGATTTTCCTTCCTAGGGTTAAGGTTTGAGTTACGCCTAGGGTAAGGGTCTATTAACCAGAAAGACCTGAGTTCCAAGAACACAGCAGCTGCGAAGGACTAGCCAAGAAGAGCGCAAAAGTACCACAACATGCCTGCCTCCACAGCTTTTTCCTTGGGGACATGCCTAATTCCTGGCTGATTTGCCTTTCTCGTCTTAGGGTTGGGGTTCGGCCTAGGGCTAGGATTTTTAAAATCAGGAATCCCTGAGTTCCAGGCACACTGCAGCTGTGAAAGGCATCCAAAAGGGAGTGCAAAAGTGCCACAACATGGCTGCTTTCACGGCTTTTTCCTTGGCAAGAAGCCTAACATCAGGCTGATTTACTTTCCCAGGGTTACTGTTAGGCTTAGGCCTAGGGCTAGGATTTTTGAAACTAGGAAGCCCTTAGCTCCAGGCACACTGCAGCTGTTCAAGGCATCCCAAGGGGAGTACAAAAGTGCAACAACATGGCAGCTTTCACAGCTTTTTCCTTGGCACCATCCCTATACCTAGGCTGATTTATCTGCCTAGGGTTAGGGTTAGGGTTCAGCCTAGGGCTTGGATTTCTTTAACCAGGAAGCCCTGAGTTCCAGGCTTACTTCATCTGCCAAAGGCATCCCAAAGGGAGTGCAGAAGTGCCACAACATGGCTGCTTTCACGGCTTTTTCCTTGGCAAGAAGCCTAACATCAGGCTGATTTACTTTCCCAGGGTTACTGTTAGGCTTAGGCCTAGGGCTAGGATTTTTAAAACTAGGAAGCCCTTAGCTCCAGGCACACTGCAGCTGTTCAAGGCATCCCAAGGGGAGTACAAAAGTGCAACAACATGGCAGCTTTCACAGCTTTTTCCTTGGCACCATCCCTATACCTAGGCTGGTTTATCTGCCTAGGGTTAGGGTTAGGGTTCAGCCTAGGGCTTGAATTTTTTTTACCAGGAAGCCCTGAGTTCCAGGCTTACTTCATCTGCCAAAGGCATCCCAAAGGGAGTGCAGAAGTGCTACAACATGGCTGCTTTCACGGCTTTTCCCTTAGGAAGAACCCTAATACCCGGCTGATTTACCTTCCTAGGGTTACTGTTAGGCTTAGGCCTAGGACTTTTAAAACCAGGAAGCCCTGGGCTCCAGGCACACTGCAGCTGCGAAAGGCATCCCAAGGGGAGCGCAAAAGTGACGCAACTTGGCTGCCACCACTGATATTTCCATGAGACCATCCCGAACCATAGGCTGATTTTCCTTCCTAGGGTTAAGGTTTGAGTTACGCCTAGGGTAAGGGTCTATTAACCTGAAAGCCCTGAGTTCCAAGAACACAGCAGCTGCGAAGGACTAGCCAAGAAGAGCGCAAAAGTAGCACAACATGCCTGCCTCCACAGCTTTTTCCTTGGGGACATGCCTAATTCCTGGCTGATTTGCCTTTCTCGTCTTAGGGTTGGGGTTCGGCCTAGGGCTAGGATTTTTAAAAGCAGGAAGCCCTGAGTTCCAGGCACACTGGAGCTGTGAAAGGCATCCAAAAGGGAGTGCAAAAGTGCCACAACATGGCTGCTTTCACGGCTTTTTCCTTGGCAAGAAACCTAACATCAGGCTGATTTACTTTCCCAGGGTTACTGTTAGGCTTAGGCCTAGGGCTAGGATTTTTAAAAGCAGGAAGCCCTGGGCTCCAGGCACACTGCAGCTGTTCAAGGCATCCCAAGGGGAGTACAAAAGTGCAACAACATGGCAGCTTTCACAGCTTTTTCCTTGGCACCATCCCTATACCTAGGCTGATTTATCTGCCTAGGGTTAGGGTTAGGGTTCAGCCTAGGGCTTGGATTTCTTTAACCAGGAAGCCCTGAGTTCCAGGCTTACTTCATCTGCCAAAGGCATCCCAAAGGGAGTGCAGAAGTGCCACAACATGGCTGCTTTCACGGCTTTTTCCTTGGCAAGAAGCCTAACATCAGGCTGATTTACTTTCCCAGGGTTACTGTTAGGCTTAGGCCTAGGGCTAGGATTTTTGAAACTAGGAAGCCCTTAGCTCCAGGCACACTGCAGCTGTTCAAGGCATCCCAAGGGGAGTACAAAAGTGCAACAGCTTTCACAGCTTTTTCCTTGGCACCATCCCTATACCTAGGCTGATTTATCTGCCTAGGGTTAGGGTTAGGGTTCAGCCTAGGGCTTGGATTTCTTTAACCAGGAAGCCCTGAGTTCCAGGCTTACTTCATCTGCCAAAGGCATCCCAAAGGGAGTGCAGAAGTGCCACAACATGGCTGCTTTCACGGCTTTTCCCTTAGGAAGAACCCTAATACCCGGCTGATTTACCTTCCTTGGGTTACTGTTAGGCTTAGGCCTAGGACTTTTAAAACCAGGAAGCCCTGGGCTCCAGGCACACTGCAGCTGCAAAAGGCATCCCAAGGGGAGCGCAAAAGTGACGCAACTTGGCTGCCACCACTGATATTTCCATGAGACCATCCCGAACCATAGGCTGATTTTCCTTCCTAGGGTTAAGGTTTGAGTTACGCCTAGGGTAAGGGTTCTATTAACCAGAAAGCCCTGAGTTCCAAGAACACAGCAGCTGCGAAGGACTAGCCAAGAAGAGCGCAAAAGTACCACAACATGCCTGCCTCCACAGCTTTTTCCTTGGGGACATGCCTAATTCCTGGCTGATTTGCCTTTCTCGTCTTAGGGTTGGGGTTCGGCCTAGGGCTAGGATTTTTAAAAGCAGGAAGCCCTGAGTTCCAGGCACACTGGAGCTGTGAAAGGCATCCAAAAGGGAGTGCAAAAGTGCCACAACATGGCTGCTTTCACGGCTTTTTCCTTGGCAAGACGCCTAACACCAGGCTGACTTACCTTCCCAGGGTTACTATTAGGCTTAGGCCTAGGGCTAGGATTTTTAAAACTAGGAAGCCCTTAGCTCCAGGCACACTGCAGCTGTTCAAGGCATCCCAAGGGGAGTACAAAAGTGCAACAACATGGCAGCTTTCACAGCTTTTTCCTTGGCACCATCCCTATACCTAGGCTGATTTATCTGCCTAGGGTTAGGGTTAGGGTTCAGCCTAGGGCTTGAATTTTTTTTACCAGGAAGCCCTGAGTTCCAGGCTTACTTCATCTGCCAAAGGCATCCCAAAGGGAGTGCAGAAGTGCCACAACATGGCTGCTTTCACGGCTTTTCCGTTAGGAAGAACCCTAATACCCGGCTGATTTACCTTCCTAGGGTTACTGTTAGGCTTAGGCCTAGGACTTTTAAAACCAGGAAGCCCTTAGCTCCAGGCACACTGCAGCTGTTCAAGGCATCCCAAGGGGAGCGCAAAAGTGACGCAACTTGGCTGCCACCACTGATATTTCCATGAGACCATCCCGAACCATAGGCTGATTTTCCTTCCTAGGGTTAAGGTTTGAGTTACGCCTAGGGTAAGGGTTCTATTAACCAGAAAGCCCTGAGTTCCAAGAACACAGCAGCTGCGAAGGACTAGCCAAGAAGAGCGCAAAAGTACCACAACATGCCTGCCTCCACAGCTTTTTCCTTGGGGACATGCCTAATTCCTGGCTGATTTGCCTTTCTCGTCTTAGGGTTGGGGTTCGGCCTTGGGCTAGGATTTTTAAAAGCAGGAAGCCCTGAGTTCCAGGCACACTGGAGCTGTGAAAGGCATCCAAAAGGGAGTGCAAAAGTGCCACAACATGGCTGCTTTCACGGCTTTTTCCTTGGCAAGACGCCTAACACCAGGCTGACTTACCTTCCCAGGGTTACTGTTAGGCTTAGGCCTAGGGCTAGGATTTTTAAAACTAGGAAGCCCTTAGCTCCAGGCACACTGCAGCTGTTCAAAGCATCCCAAGGGGAGTACAAAAGTGCAACAACATGGCAGCTTTCACAGCTTTTTCCTTGGCACCATCCCTATACCTAGGCTGATTTATCTGCCTAGGGTTAGGGTTAGGGTTCAGCCTAGGGCTTGAATTTCTTTAACCAGGAAGCCCTGAGTTCCAGGCTTACTTCATCTGCCAAAGGCATCCCAAAGGGAGTGCAGAAGTGCCACAACATGGCTGCTTTCACGGCTTTTCCCTTAGGAAGAACCCTAATACCCGGCTGATTTACCTTCCTAGGGTTACTGTTAGGCTTAGGCCTAGGACTTTTAAAACCAGGAAGCCCTGGGCTCCAGGCACACTGCAGCTGCGAAAGGCATCCCAAGGGGAGCGCAAAAGTGACGCAACTTGGCTGCCACCACTGATATTTCCATGAGACCATCCCGAACCATAGGCTGATTTTCCTTCCTAGGGTTAAGGTTTGAGTTACGCCTAGGGTAAGGGTTCTATTAACCAGAAAGCCCTGAGTTCCAAGAACACAGCAGCTGCGAAGGACTAGCCAAGAAGAGCGCAAAAGTAGCACAACATGCCTGCCTCCACAGCTTTTTCCTTGGGGACATGCCTAATTCCTGGCTGATTTGCCTTTCTCGTCTTAGGGTTGGGGTTCGGCCTAGGGCTAGGATTTTTAAAAGCAGGAAGCCCTGAGTTCCAGGCACACTGCAGCTGTGAAAGGCATCCAAAAGGGAGTGCAAAAGTGCCACAACATGGCTGCTTTCACGGCTTTTTCCTTGGCACCATCCCTATACCTAGGCTGATTGATCTGCCTAGGGTTAGGATTAGGGTTCAGCCTAGGGCTTGGATTTCTTTAACCAGGAAGCCCTGAGTTCCAGGCTTACTTCATCTGCCAAAGGCATCCAAAAGGGAGTGCAAAAGTGCCACAACATGGCTGCTTTCACGGCTTTTTCCTTGGCAAGAAGCCTACATCAGGCTGATTTACTTTCCCAGGGTTACTGTTAGGCTTAGGCCTAGGGCTAGGATTTTTGAAATTAGGAAGCCCTTAGCTCCAGGCACACTGCAGCTGTTCAAGGCATCCCAAGGGGAGTACAAAAGTGCAACAACATGGCAGCTTTCACAGCTTTTTCCTTGGCACCATCCCTATACCTAGGCTGATTTATCTGCCTAGGGTTAGGGTTAGAGTTCAGCCTAGGGCTTGGATTTCTTTAACCAGGAAGCCCTGAGTTCCAGGCTTACTTCATCTGCCAAAGGCATCCCAAAGGGAGTGCAGAAGTGCCACAACATGGCTGCTTTCACGGCTTTTTCCTTGGCAAGAAGCCTAACATCAGGCTGATTTACTTTCCCAGGGTTACTGTTAGGCTTAGGCCTAGGGCTAGGATTTTTGAAACTAGGAAGCCCTTAGCTCCAGGCACACTGCAGCTGTTCAAGGCATCCCAAGGGGAGTACAAAAGTGCAACAACATGGCAGCTTTCACAGCTTTTTCCTTGGCACCATCCCTATACCTAGGCTGATTTATCTGCCTAGGGTTAGGGTTAGGGTTCAGCCTAGGGCTTGGATTTTTTTAACCAGGAAGCCCTGAGTTCCAGGCTTACTTCATCTGCCAAAGGCATCCCAAAGGGAGTGCAGAAGTGCCACAACATGGCTGCTTTCACGGCTTTTCCCTTAGGAAGAACCCTAATACCCGGCTGATTTACCTTCCTAGGGTTACTGTTAGGCTTAGGCCTAGGACTTTTAAAACCAGGAAGCCCTGGGCTCCAGGCACACTGCAGCTGCGAAAGGCATCCCAAGGGGAGCGCAAAAGTGACGCAACTTGGCTGCCACCACTGATATTTCCATGAGACCATCCCGAACCATAGGCTGATTTTCCTTCCTAGGGTTAAGGTTTGAGTTACGCCTAGGGTAAGGGTTCTATTAACCAGAAAGCCCTGAGTTCCAAGAACACAGCAGCTGCGAAGGACTAGCCAAGAAGAGCGCAAAAGTACCACAACATGCCTGCCTCCACAGCTTTTTCCTTGGGGACATGCCTAATTCCTGGCTGATTTGCCTTTCTCGTCTTAGGGTTGGGGTTCGGCCTAGGGTTAGGATTTTTAAAAGCAGGAAGCCCTGAGTTCCAGGCACACTGGAGCTGAGAAAGGCATCCAAAAGGGAGTGCAAAAGTGCCACAACATGGCTGCTTTCACGGCTTTTCCCTTAGGAAGAACCCTAATACCCGGCTGATTTACCTTCCTAGGGTTACTGTTAGGCTTAGGCCTAGGACTTTTAAAACCAGGAAGCCCTGGGCTCCAGGCACACTGCAGCTGCAAAAGGCATCCCAAGGGGAGCGCAAAAGTGACGCAACTTGGCTGCCACCACTGATATTTCCATGAGACCATCCCGAACCATAGGCTGATTTTCCTTCCTAGGGTTAAGGTTTGAGTTACGCCTAGGGTAAGGGTCTATTAACCAGAAAGCCCTGAGTTCCAAGAACACAGCAGCTGCGAAGGACTAGCCAAGAAGAGCGCAAAAGTACCACAACATGCCTGCCTCCACAGCTTTTTCCTTGGGGACATGCCTAATTCCTGGCTGATTTGCCTTTCTCGTCTTAGGGTTGGGGTTCGGCCTAGGGCTAGGATTTTTAAAATCAGGAAGCCCTGAGTTCCAGGCACACTGGAGCTGTGAAAGGCATCCAAAAGGGAGTGCAAAAGTGCCACAACATGGCTGCTTTCACGGCTTTTTCCTTGGCAAGAAACCTAACATCAGGCTGATTTACTTTCCCAGGGTTACTGTTAGGCTTAGGCCTAGGGCTAGGATTTTTGAAACTAGGAGGCCCTTAGCTCCAGGCACACTGCAGCTGTTCAAGGCATCCCAAGGGGAGTACAAAAGTGCAACAACATGGCAGCTTTCACAGCTTTTTCCTTGGCACCATCCCTATACCTAGGCTGATTTATCTGCCTAGGGTTAGGGTTAGGGTTCAGCCTAGGGCTTGGATTTCTTTAACCAGGAAGCCCTGAGTTCCAGGCTTACTTCATCTGCCAAAGGCATCCCAAAGGGAGTGCAGAAGTGCCACAACATGGCTGCTTTCACAGCTTTTCCCTTAGGAAGAACCCTAATACCCGGCTGATTTACCTTCCTAGGGTTACTGTTAGGCTTAGGCCTAGGACTTTTAAAACCAGGAAGCCCTGGGCTCCAGGCACACTGCAGCTGCAAAAGGCATCCCAAGGGGAGCGCAAAAGTGACGCAACTTGGCTGCCACCACTGATATTTCCATGAGACCATCCCGAACCATAGGCTGATTTTCCTTCCTAGGGTTAAGGTTTGAGTTACGCCTAGGGTATGGGTTCTATTAACCAGAAAGCCCTGAGTTCCAAGAACACAGCAGCTGCGAAGGACTAGCCAAGAAGAGCGCAAAAGTAGCACAACATGCCTGCCTCCACAGCTTTTTCCTTGGGGACATGCCTAATTCCTGGCTGATTTGCCTTTCTCGTCTTAGGGTTGGGGTTCGGCCTAGGGCTAGGATTTTTAAAAGCAGGAAGCCCTGAGTTCCAGGCACACTGGAGCTGTGAAAGGCATCCAAAAGGGAGTGCAAAAGTGCCACAACATGGCTGCTTTCACGGCTTTTTCCTTGGCAAGAAGCCTAACATCAGGCTGATTTACTTTCCCAGGGTTACTGTTAGGCTTAGGCCTAGGGCTAGGATTTTTAAAACTAGGAAGCCCTTAGCTCCAGGCACACTGCAGCTGTTCAAGGCATCCCAAGGGGAGTACAAAAGTGCAACAACATGGCAGCTTTCACAGCTTTTTCCTTGGCACCATCCCTATACCTAGGCTGATTTATCTGCCTAGGGTTAGGGTTAGGGTTCAGCCTAGGGCTTGAATTTTTTTTACCAGGAAGCCCTGAGTTCCAGGCTTACTTCATCTGCCAAAGGCATCCCAAAGGGAGTGCAGAAGTGCCACAACATGGCTGCTTTCACGGCTTTTCCCTTAGGAAGAACCCTAATACCCGGCTGATTTACCTTCCTAGGGTTACTGTTAGGCTTAGGCCTAGGACTTTTAAAACCAGGAAGCCCTGGGCTCCAGGCACACTGCAGCTGCAAAAGGCATCCCAAGGGGAGCGCAAAAGTGACGCAACTTGGCTGCCACCACTGATATTTCCATGAGACCATCCCGAACCATAGGCTGATTTTCCTTCCTAGGGTTAAGGTTTGAGTTACGCCTAGGGTAAGGGTTCTATTAACCAGAAAGCCCTGAGTTCCAAGAACACAGCAGCTGCGAAGGACTAGCCAAGAAGAGCGCAAAAGTACCACAACATGCCTGCCTCCACAGCTTTTTCCTTGGGGACATGCCTAATTCCTGGCTGATTTGCCTTTCTCGTCTTAGGGTTGGGGTTCGGCCTAGGGTTAGGATTTTTAAAAGCAGGAAGCCCTGAGTTCCAGGCACACTGGAGCTGAGAAAGGCATCCAAAAGGGAGTGCAAAAGTGCCACAACATGGCTGCTTTCACGGCTTTTCCCTTAGGAAGAACCCTAATACCCGGCTGATTTACCTTCCTAGGGTTACTGTTAGGCTTAGGCCTAGGACTTTTAAAACCAGGAAGCCCTGGGCTCCAGGCACACTGCAGCTGCAAAAGGCATCCCAAGGGGAGCGCAAAAGTGACGCAACTTGGCTGCCACCACTGATATTTCCATGAGACCATCCCGAACCATAGGCTGATTTTCCTTCCTAGGGTTAAGGTTTGAGTTACGCCTAGGGTAAGGGTCTATTAACCAGAAAGCCCTGAGTTCCAAGAACACAGCAGCTGCGAAGGACTAGCCAAGAAGAGCGCAAAAGTACCACAACATGCCTGCCTCCACAGCTTTTTCCTTGGGGACATGCCTAATTCCTGGCTGATTTGCCTTTCTCGTCTTAGGGTTGGGGTTCGGCCTAGGGCTAGGATTTTTAAAATCAGGAAGCCCTGAGTTCCAGGCACACTGGAGCTGTGAAAGGCATCCAAAAGGGAGTGCAAAAGTGCCACAACATGGCTGCTTTCACGGCTTTTTCCTTGGCAAGAAACCTAACATCAGGCTGATTTACTTTCCCAGGGTTACTGTTAGGCTTAGGCCTAGGGCTAGGATTTTTGAAACTAGGAGGCCCTTAGCTCCAGGCACACTGCAGCTGTTCAAGGCATCCCAAGGGGAGTACAAAAGTGCAACAACATGGCAGCTTTCACAGCTTTTTCCTTGGCACCATCCCTATACCTAGGCTGATTTATCTGCCTAGGGTTAGGGTTAGGGTTCAGCCTAGGGCTTGGATTTCTTTAACCAGGAAGCCCTGAGTTCCAGGCTTACTTCATCTGCCAAAGGCATCCCAAAGGGAGTGCAGAAGTGCCACAACATGGCTGCTTTCACAGCTTTTCCCTTAGGAAGAACCCTAATACCCGGCTGATTTACCTTCCTAGGGTTACTGTTAGGCTTAGGCCTAGGACTTTTAAAACCAGGAAGCCCTGGGCTCCAGGCACACTGCAGCTGCAAAAGGCATCCCAAGGGGAGCGCAAAAGTGACGCAACTTGGCTGCCACCACTGATATTTCCATGAGACCATCCCGAACCATAGGCTGATTTTCCTTCCTAGGGTTAAGGTTTGAGTTACGCCTAGGGTATGGGTTCTATTAACCAGAAAGCCCTGAGTTCCAAGAACACAGCAGCTGCGAAGGACTAGCCAAGAAGAGCGCAAAAGTAGCACAACATGCCTGCCTCCACAGCTTTTTCCTTGGGGACATGCCTAATTCCTGGCTGATTTGCCTTTCTCGTCTTAGGGTTGGGGTTCGGCCTAGGGCTAGGATTTTTAAAAGCAGGAAGCCCTGAGTTCCAGGCACACTGGAGCTGTGAAAGGCATCCAAAAGGGAGTGCAAAAGTGCCACAACATGGCTGCTTTCACGGCTTTTTCCTTGGCAAGAAGCCTAACATCAGGCTGATTTACTTTCCCAGGGTTACTGTTAGGCTTAGGCCTAGGGCTAGGATTTTTAAAACTAGGAAGCCCTTAGCTCCAGGCACACTGCAGCTGTTCAAGGCATCCCAAGGGGAGTACAAAAGTGCAACAACATGGCAGCTTTCACAGCTTTTTCCTTGGCACCATCCCTATACCTAGGCTGATTTATCTGCCTAGGGTTAGGGTTAGGGTTCAGCCTAGGGCTTGAATTTTTTTTACCAGGAAGCCCTGAGTTCCAGGCTTACTTCATCTGCCAAAGGCATCCCAAAGGGAGTGCAGAAGTGCCACAACATGGCTGCTTTCACGGCTTTTCCCTTAGGAAGAACCCTAATACCCGGCTGATTTACCTTCCTAGGGTTACTGTTAGGCTTAGGCCTAGGACTTTTAAAACCAGGAAGCCCTGGGCTCCAGGCACACTGCAGCTGCAAAAGGCATCCCAAGGGGAGCGCAAAAGTGACGCAACTTGGCTGCCACCACTGATATTTCCATGAGACCATCCCGAACCATAGGCTGATTTTCCTTCCTAGGGTTAAGGTTTGAGTTACGCCTAGGGTAAGGGTCTATTAACCAGAAAGCCCTGAGTTCCAAGAACACAGCAGCTGCGAAGGACTAGCCAAGAAGAGCGCAAAAGTACCACAACATGCCTGCCTCCACAGCTTTTTCCTTGGGGACATGCCTAATTCCTGGCTGATTTGCCTTTCTCGTCTTAGGGTTGGGGTTCGGCCTAGGGCTAGGATTTTTAAAAGCAGGAAGCCCTGAGTTCCAGGCACACTGGAGCTGTGAAAGGCATCCAAAAGGGAGTGCAAAAGTGCCACAACATGGCTGCTTTCACGGCTTTTTCCTTGGCAAGAAGCCTAACATCAGGCTGATTTACTTTCCCAGGGTTACTGTTAGGCTTAGGCCTAGGGCTAGGATTTTTGAAACTAGGAAGCCCTTAGCTCCAGGCACACTGCAGCTGTTCAAGGCATCCCAAGGGGAGTACAAAAGTGCAACAACATGGCAGCTTTCACAGCTTTTTCCTTGGCACCATCCCTATACCTAGGCTGATTTATCTGCCTAGGGTTAGGGTTAGGGTTCAGCCTAGGGCTTGGATTTCTTTAACCAGGAAGCCCTGAGTTCCAGGCTTACTTCATCTGCCAAAGGCATCCCAAAGGGAGTGCAGAAGTGCCACAACATGGCTGCTTTCACGGCTTTTCCCTTAGGAAGAACCCTAATACCCGGCTGATTTACCTTCCTTGGGTTACTGTTAGGCTTAGGCCTAGGACTTTTAAAACCAGGAAGCCCTGGGCTCCAGGCACACTGCAGCTGCAAAAGGCATCCCAAGGGGAGCGCAAAAGTGACGCAACTTGGCTGCCACCACTGATATTTCCATGAGACCATCCCGAACCATAGGCTGATTTTCCTTCCTAGGGTTAAGGTTTGAGTTACGCCTAGGGTAAGGGTTCTATTAACCAGAAAGCCCTGAGTTCCAAGAACACAGCAGCTGCGAAGGACTAGCCAAGAAGAGCGCAAAAGTACCACAACATGCCTGCCTCCACAGCTTTTTCCTTGGGGACATGCCTAATTCCTGGCTGATTTGCCTTTCTCGTCTTAGGGTTGGGGTTCGGCCTAGGGCTAGGATTTTTAAAAGCAGGAAGCCCTGAGTTCCAGGCACACTGGAGCTGTGAAAGGCATCCAAAAGGGAGTGCAAAAGTGCCACAACATGGCTGCTTTCACGGCTTTTTCCTTGGGAAGAAGCCTAACATCAGGCTGATTTACTTTCCCAGGGTTACTGTTAGGCTTAGGCCTAGGGCTAGGATTTTTGAAACTAGGAAGCCCTTAGCTCCAGGCACACTGCAGCTGTTCAAGGCATCCCAAGGGGAGTACAAAAGTGCAACAACATGGCAGCTTTCACAGCTTTTTCCTTGGCACCATCCCTATACCTAGGCTGATTTATCTGCCTAGGGTTAGGGTTAGGGTTCAGCCTAGGGCTTGGATTTCTTTAACCAGGAAGCCCTGAGTTCCAGGCTTACTTCATCTGCCAAAGGCATCCCAAAGGGAGTGCAGAAGTGCCACAACATGGCTGCTTTCACGGCTTTTTCCTTGGCAAGAAGCCTAACATCAGGCTAATTTACTTTCCCAGGGTTACTGTTAGGCTTAGGCCTAGGGCTAGGATTTTTGAAACTAGGAGGCCCTTAGCTCCAGGCACACTGCAGCTGTTCAAGGCATCCCAAGGGGAGTACAAAAGTGCAACAACATGGCAGCTTTCACAGCTTTTTCCTTGGCACCATCCCTATACCTAGGCTGATTTATCTGCCTAGGGTTAGGGTTAGGGTTCAGCCTAGGGCTTGGATTTCTTTAACCAGGAAGCCCTGAGTTCCAGGCTTACTTCATCTGCCAAAGGCATCCCAAAGGGAGTGCAGAAGTGCCACAACATGGCTGCTTTCACGGCTTTTCCCTTAGGAAGAACCCTAATACCCGGCTGATTTACCTTCCTAGGGTTACTGTTAGGCTTAGGCCTAGGACTTTTAAAACCAGGAAGCCCTGGGCTCCAGGCACACTGCAGCTGCAAAAGGCATCCCAAGGGGAGCGCAAAAGTGACGCAACTTGGCTGCCACCACTGATATTTCCATGAGACCATCCCGAACCATAGGCTGATTTTCCTTCCTAGGGTTAAGGTTTGAGTTACGCCTAGGGTAAGGGTTCTATTAACCAGAAAGCCCTGAGTTCCAAGAACACAGCAGCTGCGAAGGACTAGCCAAGAAGAGCGCAAAAGTACCACAACATGCCTGCCTCCACAGCTTTTTCCTTGGGGACATGCCTAATTCCTGGCTGATTTGCCTTTCTCGTCTTAGGGTTGGGGTTCGGCCTAGGGCTAGGATTTTTAAAAGCAGGAAGCCCTGAGTTCCAGGCACACTGCAGCTGTGAAAGGCATCCAAAAGGGAGTGCAAAAGTGCCACAACATGGCTGCTTTCACGGCTTTTTCCTTGGCAAGAAGCCTAACATCAGGCTGATTTACTTTCCCAGGGTTACTGTTAGGCTTAGGCCTAGGGCTAGGATTTTTAAAACTAGGAAGCCCTTAGCTCCAGGCACACTGCAGCTGTTCAAGGCATCCCAAGGGGAGTACAAAAGTGCAACAACATGGCAGCTTTCACAGCTTTTTCCTTGGCACCATCCCTATACCTAGGCTGATTGATCTGCCTAGGGTTAGGATTAGGGTTCAGCCTAGGGCTTGGATTTCTTTAACCAGGAAGCCCTGAGTTCCAGGCTTAATTCATCTGCCAAAGGCATCCAAAAGGGAGTGCAAAAGTGCCACAACATGGCTGCTTTCATTGCTTTTTCCTTGGCAAGAAGCCTACATCAGGCTGATTTACTTTCCCAGGGTTACTGTTAGGCTTAGGCCTAGGGCTAGGATTTTTGAAACTAGGAAGCCCTTAGCTCCAGGCACACTGCAGCTGTTCAAGGCATCCCAAGGGGAGTACAAAAGTGCAACAACATGGCAGCTTTCACAGCTTTTTCCTTGGCACCATCCCTATACCTAGGCTGATTTATCTGCCTAGGGTTAGGGTTAGAGTTCAGCCTAGGGCCTGGATTTCTTTAACCAGGAAGCCCTGAGTTCCAGGCTTACTTCATCTGCCAAAGGCATCCCAAAGGAAGTGCAGAAGTGCCACAACATGGCTGCTTTCACGGCTTTTTCCTTGGCAAGAAGCCTAACATCAGGCTGATTTACTTTCCCAGGGTTACTGTTAGGCTTAGGCCTAGGGCTAGGATTTTTGAAACTAGGAAGCCCTTAGCTCCAGGCACACTGCAGCTGTTCAAGGCATCCCAAGGGGAGTACAAAAGTGCAACAACATGGCAGCTTTCACAGCTTTTTCCTTGGCACCATCCCTATACCTAGGCTGATTTATCTGCCTAGGGTTAGGGTTAGGGTTCAGCCTAGGGCTTGGATTTTTTTAACCAGGAAGCCCTGAGTTCCAGGCTTACTTCATCTGCCAAAGGCATCCCAAAGGGAGTGCAGAAGTGCCACAACATGGCTGCTTTCACGGCTTTTCCCTTAGGAAGAACCCTAATACCCGGCTGATTTACCTTCCTAGGGTTACTGTTAGGCTTAGGCCTAGGACTTTTAAAACCAGGAAGCCCTGGGCTCCAGGCACACTGCAGCTGCGAAAGGCATCCCAAGGGGAGCGCAAAAGTGACGCAACTTGGCTGCCACCACTGATATTTCCATGAGACCATCCCGAACCATAGGCTGATTTTCCTTCCTAGGGTTAAGGTTTGAGTTACGCCTAGGGTAAGGGTTCTATTAACCAGAAAGCCCTGAGTTCCAAGAACACAGCAGCTGCGAAGGACTAGCCAAGAAGAGCGCAAAAGTACCACAACATGCCTGCCTCCACAGCTTTTTCCTTGGGGACATGCCTAATTCCTGGCTGATTTGCCTTTCTCGTCTTAGGGTTGGGGTTCGGCCTAGGGTTAGGATTTTTAAAAGCAGGAAGCCCTGAGTTCCAGGCACACTGGAGCTGAGAAAGGCATCCAAAAGGGAGTGCAAAAGTGCCACAACATGGCTGCTTTCACGGCTTTTCCCTTAGGAAGAACCCTAATACCCGGCTGATTTACCTTCCTAGGGTTACTGTTAGGCTTAGGCCTAGGACTTTTAAAACCAGGAAGCCCTGGGCTCCAGGCACACTGCAGCTGCAAAAGGCATCCCAAGGGGAGCGCAAAAGTGACGCAACTTGGCTGCCACCACTGATATTTCCATGAGACCATCCCGAACCATAGGCTGATTTTCCTTCCTAGGGTTAAGGTTTGAGTTACGCCTAGGGTAAGGGTCTATTAACCAGAAAGCCCTGAGTTCCAAGAACACAGCAGCTGCGAAGGACTAGCCAAGAAGAGCGCAAAAGTACCACAACATGCCTGCCTCCACAGCTTTTTCCTTGGGGACATGCCTAATTCCTGGCTGATTTGCCTTTCTCGTCTTAGGGTTGGGGTTCGGCCTAGGGCTAGGATTTCTTTAACCAGGAAGCCCTGAGTTCCAGGCACACTGGAGCTGTGAAAGGCATCCAAAAGGGAGTGCAAAAGTGCCACAACATGGCTGCTTTCACGGCTTTTTCCTTGGCAAGAAACCTAATATCAGGCTGATTTACTTTCCCAGGGTTACTGTTAGGCTTAGGCCTAGGGCTAGGATTTTTGAAACTAGGAAGCCCTGGGCTCCAGGCACACTGCAGCTGTTCAAGGCATCCCAAGGGGAGTACAAAAGTGCAACAACATGGCAGCTTTCACAGCTTTTTCCTTGGCACCATCCCTATACCTAGGCTGATTTATCTGCCTAGGGTTAGGGTTAGGGTTCAGCCTAGGGCTTGGATTTCTTTAACCAGGAAGCCCTGAGTTCCAGGCTTACTTCATCTGCCAAAGGCATCCCAAAGGGAGTGCAGAAGTGCCACAACATGGCTGCTTTTACAGCTTTTCCCTTAGGAAGAACCCTAATACCCGGCTGATTTACCTTCCTAGGGTTACTGTTAGGCTTAGGCCTAGGACTTTTAAAACCAGGAAGCCCTGGGCTCCAGGCACACTGCAGCTGCAAAAGGCATCCCAAGGGGAGCGCAAAAGTGACGCAACTTGGCTGCCACCACTGATATTTCCATGAGACCATCCCGAACCATAGGCTGATTTTCCTTCCTAGGGTTAAGGTTTGAGTTACGCCTAGGGTAAGGGTTCTATTAACCAGAAAGCCCTGAGTTCCAAGAACACAGCAGCTGCGAAGGACTAGCCAAGAAGAGCGCAAAAGTACCACAACATGCCTGCCTCCACAGCTTTTTCCTTGGGGACATGCCTAATTCCTGGCTGATTTGCCTTTCTCGTCTTAGGGTTGGGGTTCGGCCTAGGGCTAGGATTTTTAAAAGCAGGAAGCCCTGAGTTCCAGGCACACTGGAGCTGTGAAAGGCATCCAAAAGGGAGTGCAAAAGTGCCACAACATGGCTGCTTTCACGGCTTTTTCCTTGGCAAGAAGCCTAACATCAGGCTGATTTACTTTCCCAGGGTTACTGTTAGGCTTAGGCCTAGGGCTAGGATTTTTAAAACTAGGAAGCCCTTAGCTCCAGGCACACTGCAGCTGTTCAAGGCATCCCAAGGGGAGTACAAAAGTGCAACAACATGGCAGCTTTCACAGCTTTTTCCTTGGCACCATCCCTATACCTAGGCTGATTTATCTGCCTAGGGTTAGGGTTAGGGTTCAGCCTAGGGCTTGAATTTTTTTTACCAGGAAGCCCTGAGTTCCAGGCTTACTTCATCTGCCAAAGGCATCCCAAAGGGAGTGCAGAAGTGCCACAACATGGCTGCTTTCACGGCTTTTCCCTTAGGAAGAACCCTAATACCCGGCTGATTTACCTTCCTAGGGTTACTGTTAGGCTTAGGCCTAGGACTTTTAAAACCAGGAAGCCCTGGGCTCCAGGCACACTGCAGCTGCAAAAGGCATCCCAAGGGGAGCGCAAAAGTGACGCAACTTGGCTGCCACCACTGATATTTCCATGAGACCATCCCGAACCATAGGCTGATTTTCCTTCCTAGGGTTAAGGTTTGAGTTACGCCTAGGGTAAGGGTCTATTAACCAGAAAGCCCTGAGTTCCAAGAACACAGCAGCTGCGAAGGACTAGCCAAGAAGAGCGCAAAAGTACCACAACATGCCTGCCTCCACAGCTTTTTCCTTGGGGACATGCCTAATTCCTGGCTGATTTGCCTTTCTCGTCTTAGGGTTGGGGTTCGGCCTAGGGCTAGGATTTTTAAAAGCAGGAAGCCCTGAGTTCCAGGCACACTGGAGCTGTGAAAGGCATCCAAAAGGGAGTGCAAAAGTGCCACAACATGGCTGCTTTCACGGCTTTTTCCTTGGCAAGAAGCCTAACATCAGGCTGATTTACTTTCCCAGGGTTACTGTTAGGCTTAGGCCTAGGGCTAGGATTTTTGAAACTAGGAAGCCCTTAGCTCCAGGCACACTGCAGCTGTTCAAGGCATCCCAAGGGGAGTACAAAAGTGCAACAACATGGCAGCTTTCACAGCTTTTTCCTTGGCACCATCCCTATACCTAGGCTGATTTATCTGCCTAGGGTTAGGGTTAGGGTTCAGCCTAGGGCTTGGATTTCTTTAACCAGGAAGCCCTGAGTTCCAGGCTTACTTCATCTGCCAAAGGCATCCCAAAGGGAGTGCAGAAGTGCCACAACATGGCTGCTTTCACGGCTTTTCCCTTAGGAAGAACCCTAATACCCGGCTGATTTACCTTCCTTGGGTTACTGTTAGGCTTAGGCCTAGGACTTTTAAAACCAGGAAGCCCTGGGCTCCAGGCACACTGCAGCTGCAAAAGGCATCCCAAGGGGAGCGCAAAAGTGACGCAACTTGGCTGCCACCACTGATATTTCCATGAGACCATCCCGAACCATAGGCTGATTTTCCTTCCTAGGGTTAAGGTTTGAGTTACGCCTAGGGTAAGGGTTCTATTAACCAGAAAGCCCTGAGTTCCAAGAACACAGCAGCTGCGAAGGACTAGCCAAGAAGAGCGCAAAAGTACCACAACATGCCTGCCTCCACAGCTTTTTCCTTGGGGACATGCCTAATTCCTGGCTGATTTGCCTTTCTCGTCTTAGGGTTGGGGTTCGGCCTAGGGCTAGGATTTTTAAAAGCAGGAAGCCCTGAGTTCCAGGCACACTGGAGCTGTGAAAGGCATCCAAAAGGGAGTGCAAAAGTGCCACAACATGGCTGCTTTCACGGCTTTTTCCTTGGGAAGAAGCCTAACATCAGGCTGATTTACTTTCCCAGGGTTACTGTTAGGCTTAGGCCTAGGGCTAGGATTTTTGAAACTAGGAAGCCCTTAGCTCCAGGCACACTGCAGCTGTTCAAGGCATCCCAAGGGGAGTACAAAAGTGCAACAACATGGCAGCTTTCACAGCTTTTTCCTTGGCACCATCCCTATACCTAGGCTGATTTATCTGCCTAGGGTTAGGGTTAGGGTTCAGCCTAGGGCTTGGATTTCTTTAACCAGGAAGCCCTGAGTTCCAGGCTTACTTCATCTGCCAAAGGCATCCCAAAGGGAGTGCAGAAGTGCCACAACATGGCTGCTTTCACGGCTTTTCCCTTAGGAAGAACCCTAATACCCGGCTGATTTACCTTCCTAGGGTTACTGTTAGGCTTAGGCCTAGGACTTTTAAAACCAGGAAGCCCTGGGCTCCAGGCACACTGCAGCTGCGAAAGGCATCCCAAGGGGAGCGCAAAAGTGACGCAACTTGGCTGCCACCACTGATATTTCCATGAGACCATCCCGAACCATAGGTTGATTTTCCTTCCTAGGGTTAAGGTTTGAGTTACGCCTAGGGTAAGGGTTCTATTAACCAGAAAGCCCTGAGTTCCAAGAACACAGCAGCTGCGAAGGACTAGCCAAGAAGAGCGCAAAAGTACCACAACATGCCTGCCTCCACAGCTTTTTCCTTGGGGACATGCCTAATTCCTGGCTGATTTGCCTTTCTCGTCTTAGGGTTGGGGTTCGGCCTAGGGCTAGGATTTTTAAAAGCAGGAAGCCCTGAGTTCCAGGCACACTGGAGCTGTGAAAGGCATCCAAAAGGGAGTGCAAAAGTGCCACAACATGGCTGCTTTCACGGCTTTTTCCTTGGCAAGAAACCTAACATCAGGCTGATTTACTTTCCCAGGGTTACTGTTAGGCTTAGGCCTAGGGCTAGGATTTTTGAAACTAGGAAGCCCTTAGCTCCAGGCACACTGCAGCTGTTCAAGGCATCCCAAGGGGAGTACAAAAGTGCAACAACATGGCAGCTTTCACAGCTTTTTCCTTGGCACCATCCCTATACCTAGGCTGATTTATCTGCCTAGGGTTAGGGTTAGGGTTCAGCCTAGGGCTTGAATTTCTTTAACCAGGAAGCCCTGAGTTCCAGGCTTACTTCATCTGCCAAAGGCATCCCAAAGGGAGTGCAGAAGTGCCACAACATGGCTGCTTTCACGGCTTTTCCCTTAGGAAGAACCCTAATACCCGGCTGATTTACCTTCCTAGGGTTACTGTTAGGCTTAGGCCTAGGACTTTTAAAACCAGGAAGCCCTGGGCTCCAGGCACACTGCAGCTGCAAAAGGCATCCCAAGGGGAGCGCAAAAGTGACGCAACTTGGCTGCCACCACTGATATTTCCATGAGACCATCCCGAACCATAGGCTGATTTTCCTTCCTAGGGTTAAGGTTTGAGTTACGCCTAGGGTAAGGGTTCTATTAACCAGAAAGCCCTGAGTTCCAAGAACACAGCAGCTGCGAAGGACTAGCCAAGAAGAGCGCAAAAGTACCACAACATGCCTGCCTCCACAGCTTTTTCCTTGGGGACATGCCTAATTCCTGGCTGATTTGCCTTTCTCGTCTTAGGGTTGGGGTTCGGCCTAGGGCTAGGATTTTTAAAAGCAGGAAGCCCTGAGTTCCAGGCACACTGGAGCTGTGAAAGGCATCCAAAAGGGAGTGCAAAAGTGCCACAACATGGCTGCTTTCACGGCTTTTTCCTTGGCAAGAAGCCTAACATCAGGCTGATTTACTTTCCCAGGGTTACTGTTAGGCTTAGGCCTAGGGCTAGGATTTTTGAAACTAGGAGGCCCTTAGCTCCAGGCACACTGCAGCTGTTCAAGGCATCCCAAGGGGAGTACAAAAGTGCAACAACATGGCAGCTTTCACAGCTTTTTCCTTGGCACCATCCCTATACCTAGGCTGATTTATCTGCCTAGGGTTAGGGTTAGGGTTCAGCCTAGGGCTTGAATTTCTTTAACCAGGAAGCCCTGAGTTCCAGGCTTACTTCATCTGCCAAAGGCATCCCAAAGGGAGTGCAGAAGTGCCACAACATGGGTGCTTTCACGGCTTTTCCCTTAGGAAGAACCCTAATACCCGGCTGATTTACCTTCCTAGGGTTACTGTTAGGCTTAGGCCTAGGACTTTTAAAACCAGGAAGCCCTGGGCTCCAGGCACACTGCAGCTGCAAAAGGCATCCCAAGGGGAGCGCAAAAGTGACGCAACTTGGCTGCCACCACTGATATTTCCATGAGACCATCCCGAACCATAGGCTGATTTTCCTTCCTAGGGTTAAGGTTTGAGTTACGCCTAGGGTAAGGGTCTATTAACCAGAAAGCCCTGAGTTCCAAGAACACAGCAGCTGCGAAGGACTAGCCAAGAAGAGCGCAAAAGTACCACAACATGCCTGCCTCCACAGCTTTTTCCTTGGGGACATGCCTAATTCCTGGCTGATTTGCCTTTCTCGTCTTAGGGTTGGGGTTCGGCCTAGGGCTAGGATTTTTAAAAGCAGGAAGCCCTGAGTTCCAGGCACACTGGAGCTGTGAAAGGCATCCAAAAGGGAGTGCAAAAGTGCCACAACATGGCTGCTTTCACGGCTTTTTCCATGGCAAGAAGCCTAACATCAGGCTGATTTACTTTCCCAGGGTTACTGTTAGGCTTAGGCCTAGGGCTAGGATTTTTGAAACTAGGAAGCCCTGGGCTCCAGGCACACTGCAGCTGTTCAAGGCATCCCAAGGGGAGTACAAAAGTGCAACAACATGGCATCTTTCACAGCTTTTTCCTTGGCACGATCCCTATACCTAGGCTGGTTTTTCTGCCTAGGGTTAGGGTTAGGGTTCAGCCTAGGGCTTGGATTTCTTTAACCAGGAAGCCCTGAGTTCCAGGCTTACTTCATCTGCCAAAGGCATCCCAAAGGGAGTGCAGAAGTGCCACAACATGGCTGCTTTCACGGCTTTTCCCTTAGGAAGAACCCTAATACCCGGCTGATTTACCTTCCTTGGGTTACTGTTAGGCTTAGGCCTAGGACTTTTAAAACCAGGAAGCCCTGGGCTCCAGGCACACTGCAGCTGCGAAAGGCATCCCAAGGGGAGCGCAAAAGTGACGCAACTTGGCTGCCACCACTGATATTTCCATGAGACCATCCCGAACCATAGGCTGATTTTCCTTCCTAGGGTTAAGGTTTGAGTTACGCCTAGGGTAAGGGTTCTTTTAACCAGAAAGCCCTGAGTTCCAAGAACACAGCAGCTGCGAAGGACTAGCCAAGAAGAGCGCAAAAGTACCACAACATGCCTGCCTCCACAGCTTTTTCCTTGGGGACATGCCTAATTCCTGGCTGATTTGCCTTTCTCGTCTTAGGGTTGGGGTTCGGCCTAGGGCTAGGATTTTTAAAATCAGGAAGCCCTGAGTTCCAGGCACACTGGAGCTGTGAAAGGCATCCAAAAGGGAGTGCAAAAGTGCCACAACATGGCTGCTTTCACGGCTTTTTCCTTGGCAAGAAGCCTAACATCAGGCTGATTTACTTTCCCAGGGTTACTGTTAGGCTTAGGCCTAGGGCTAGGATTTTTGAAACTAGGAAGCCCTTAGCTCCAGGCACACTGCAGCTGTTCAAGGCATCCCAAGGGGAGTACAAAAGTGCAACAACATGGCAGCTTTCACAGCTTTTTCCTTGGCACCATCCCTATACCTAGGCTGATTTATCTGCCTAGGGTTAGGGTTAGGGTTCAGCCTAGGGCTTGGATTTCTTTAACCAGGAAGCCCTGAGTTCCAGGCTTACTTCATCTGCCAAAGGCATCAAAAAGGGAGTGCAGAAGTGCCACAACATGGCTGCTTTCACGGCTTTTTCCTTGGCAAGAAGCCTAACATCAGGCTGATTTACTTTCCCAGGGTTACTGTTAGGCTTAGGCCTAGGGCTAGGAATTTTGAAACTAGGAAGCCCTTAGCTCCAGGCACACTGCAGCTGTTCAAGGCATCCCAAGGGGAGTACAAAAGTGCAACAACATGGCAGCTTTCACAGCTTTTTCCTTGGCACCATCCCTATACCTAGGCTGGTTTATCTGCCTAGGGTTAGGGTTAGGGTTCAGCCTAGGGCTTGAATTTTTTTAACCAGGAAGCCCTGAGTTCCAGGCTTACTTCATCTGCCAAAGGCATCCCAAAGGGAGTGCAGAAGTGCCACAACATGGCTGCTTTCACGGCTTTTCCCTTAGGAAGAACCCTAATACCCGGCTGATTTACCTTCCTAGGGTTACTGTTAGGCTTAGGCCTAGGACTTTTAAAACCAGGAAGCCCTGGGCTCCAGGCACACTGCAGCTGCAAAAGGCATCCCAAGGGGAGCGCAAAAGTGACGCAACTTGGCTGCCACCACTGATATTTCCATGAGACCATCCCGAACCATAGGCTGATTTTCCTTCCTAGGGTTAAGGTTTGAGTTACGCCTAGGGTAAGGGTTCTATTAACCAGAAAGCCCTGAGTTCCAAGAACACAGCAGCTGCGAAGGACTAGCCAAGAAGAGCGCAAAAGTACCACAAGATGCCTGCCTCCACAGCTTTTTCCTTGGGGACATGCCTAATTCCTGGCTGATTTGCCTTTCTCGTCTTAGGGTTGGGGTTCGGCCTAGGGCTAGGATTTTTAAAAGCAGGAAGCCCTGAGTTCCAGGCACACTGGAGCTGTGAAAGGCATCCAAAAGGGAGTGCAAAAGTGCCACAACATGGCTGCTTTCACGGCTTTTTCCTTGGCAAGAAGCCTAACATCAGGCTGATTTACTTTCCCAGGGTTACTGTTAGGCTTAGGCCTAGGGCTAGGATTTTTGAAACTAGGAGGCCCTTAGCTCCAGGCACACTGCAGCTGTTCAAGGCATCCCAAGGGGAGTACAAAAGTGCAACAACATGGCAGCTTTCACAGCTTTTTCCTTGGCACCATCCCTATACCTAGGCTGATTTATCTGCCTAGGGTTAGGGTTAGGGTTCAGCCTAGGGCTTGAATTTCTTTAACCAGGAAGCCCTGAGTTCCAGGCTTACTTCATCTGCCAAAGGCATCCCAAAGGGAGTGCAGAAGTGCCACAACATGGGTGCTTTCACGGCTTTTCCCTTAGGAAGAACCCTAATACCCGGCTGATTTACCTTCCTAGGGTTACTGTTAGGCTTAGGCCTAGGACTTTTAAAACCAGGAAGCCCTGGGCTCCAGGCACACTGCAGCTGCAAAAGGCATCCCAAGGGGAGCGCAAAAGTGACGCAACTTGGCTGCCACCACTGATATTTCCATGAGACCATCCCGAACCATAGGCTGATTTTCCTTCCTAGGGTTAAGGTTTGAGTTACGCCTAGGGTAAGGGTCTATTAACCAGAAAGCCCTGAGTTCCAAGAACACAGCAGCTGCGAAGGACTAGCCAAGAAGAGCGCAAAAGTACCACAACATGCCTGCCTCCACAGCTTTTTCCTTGGGGACATGCCTAATTCCTGGCTGATTTGCCTTTCTCGTCTTAGGGTTGGGGTTCGGCCTAGGGCTAGGATTTTTAAAAGCAGGAAGCCCTGAGTTCCAGGCACACTGGAGCTGTGAAAGGCATCCAAAAGGGAGTGCAAAAGTGCCACAACATGGCTGCTTTCACGGCTTTTTCCTTGGCAAGAAGCCTAACATCAGGCTGATTTACTTTCCCAGGGTTACTGTTAGGCTTAGGCCTAGGGCTAGGATTTTTGAAACTAGGAAGCCCTTATCTCCAGGCACACTGCAGCTGTTCAAGGCATCCCAAGGGAAGTACAAAAGTGCAACAACATGGCAGCTTTCACAGCTTTTTCCTTGGCACCATCCCTATACCTAGGCTGATTTATCTGCCTAGGGTTAGGGTTAGGGTTCAGCCTAGGGCTTGGATTTCTTTAACCAGGAAGCCCTGAGTTCCAGGCTTACTTCATCTGCCAAAGGCATCCCAAAGGGAGTGCAGAAGTGCCACAACATGGCTGCTTTCACGGCTTTTTCCTTGGCAAGAAGCCTAACATCAGGCTGATTTACTTTCCCAGGGTTACTGTTAGGCTTAGGCCTAGGGCTAGGATTTTTGAAACTAGGAAGCCCTTAGCTCCAGGCACACTGCAGCTGTTCAAGGCATCCCAAGGGGAGTACAAAAGTGCAACAACATGGCAGCTTTCACAGCTTTTTCCTTGGCACCATCCCTATACCTAGGCTGATTTATCTGCCTAGGGTTAGGGTTAGGGTTCAGCCTAGGGCTTGGATTTTTTTAACCAGGAAGCCCTGAGTTCCAGGCTTACTTCATCTGCCAAAGGCATCCCAAAGGGAGTGCAGAAGTGCCACAACATGGCTGCTTTCACGGCTTTTCCCTTAGGAAGAACCCTAATACCCGGCTGATTTACCTTCCTAGGGTTACTGTTAGGCTTAGGCCTAGGACTTTTAAAACCAGGAAGCCCTGGGCTCCAGGCACACTGCAGCTGCGAAAGGCATCCCAAGGGGAGCGCAAAAGTGACGCAACTTGGCTGCCACCACTGATATTTCCATGAGACCATCCCGAACCATAGGCTGATTTTCCTTCCTAGGGTTAAGGTTTGAGTTACGCCTAGGGTAAGGGTTCTATTAACCAGAAAGCCCTGAGTTCCAAGAACACAGCAGCTGCGAAGGACTAGCCAAGAAGAGCGCAAAAGTACCACAACATGCCTGCCTCCACAGCTTTTTCCTTGGGGACATGCCTAATTCCTGGCTGATTTGCCTTTCTCGTCTTAGGGTTGGGGTTCGGCCTAGGGCTAGGATTTTTAAAAGCAGGAAGCCCTGAGTTCCAGGCACACTGGAGCTGTGAAAGGCATCCAAAAGGGAGTGCAAAAGTGCCACAACATGGCTGCTTTCACGGCTTTTTCCTTGGCAAGAAACCTAACATCAGGCTGATTTACTTTCCCAGGGTTACTGTTAGGCTTAGGCCTAGGGCTAGGATTTTTGAAACTAGGAAGCCCTGGGCTCCAGGCACACTGCAGCTGTTCAAGGCATCCCAAGGGGAGTACAAAAGTGCAACAACATGGCAGCTTTCACAGCTTTTTCCTTGGCACCATCCCTATACCTAGGCTGGTTTTTCTGCCTAGGGTTAGGGTTAGGGTTCAGCCTAGGGCTTGGATTTCTTTAACCAGGAAGCCCTGAGTTCCAGGCTTACTTCATCTGCCAAAGGCATCCCAAAGGGAGTGCAGAAGTGCCACAACATGGCTGCTTTCACGGCTTTTCCCTTAGGAAGAACCCTAATACCCGGCTGATTTACCTTCCTAGGGTTACTGTTAGGCTTAGGCCTAGGACTTTTAAAACCAGGAAGCCCTGGGCTCCAGGCACACTGCAGCTGCAAAAGGCATCCCAAGGGGAGCGCAAAAGTGACGCAACTTGGCTGCCACCACTGATATTTCCATGAGACCATCCCGAACCATAGGCTGATTTTCCTTCCTAGGGTTAAGGTTTGAGTTACGCCTAGGGTAAGGGTTCTATTAACCAGAAAGCCCTGAGTTCCAAGAACACAGCAGCTGCGAAGGACTAGCCAAGAAGAGCACAAAAGTACCACAACATGCCTGCCTCCACAGCTTTTTCCTTGGGGACATGCCTAATTCCTGGCTGATTTGCCTTTCTCGTCTTAGGGTTGGGGTTCGGCCTAGGGCTAGGATTTTTAAAAGCAGGAAGCCCGGAGTTCCAGGCACACTGGAGCTGTGAAAGGCATCCAAAAGGGAGTGCAAAAGTGCCACAACATGGCTGCTTTCACGGCTTTTTCCTTGGCAAGAAGCCTAACATCAGGCTGATTTACTTTCCCAGGGTTACTGTTAGGCTTAGGCCTAGGGCTAGGATTTTTGAAACTAGGAAGCCCTGGGCTCCAGGCACACTGCAGCTGTTCAAGGCATCCCAAGGGGAGTACAAAAGTGCAACAACATGGCAGCTTTCACAGCTTTTTCCTTGGCACCATCCCTATACCTAGGCTGATTTATCTGCCTAGGGTTAGGGTTAGGGTTCAGCCTAGGGCTTGGATTTCTTTAACCAGGAAGCCCTGAGTTCCAGGCTTACTTCATCTGCCAAAGGCATCAAAAAGGGAGTGCAGAAGTGCCACAACATGGCTGCTTTCACGGCTTTTTCCTTGGCAAGAAGCCTAACATCAGGCTGATTTACTTTCCCAGGGTTACTGTTAGGCTTAGGCCTAGGGCTAGGATTTTTGAAACTAGGAAGCCCTTATCTCCAGGCACACTGCAGCTGTTCAAGGCATCCCAAGGGAAGTACAAAAGTGCAACAACATGGCAGCTTTCACAGCTTTTTCCTTGGCACCATCCCTATACCTAGGCTGATTTATCTGCCTAGGGTTAGGGTTAGGGTTCAGCCTAGGGCTTGGATTTCTTTAACCAGGAAGCCCTGAGTTCCAGGCTTACTTCATCTGCCAAAGGCATCCCAAAGGGAGTGCAGAAGTGCCACAACATGGCTGCTTTCACGGCTTTTTCCTTGGCAAGAAGCCTAACATCAGGCTGATTTACTTTCCCAGGGTTACTGTTAGGCTTAGGCCTAGGGCTAGGATTTTTGAAACTAGGAAGCCCTTAGCTCCAGGCACACTGCAGCTGTTCAAGGCATCCCAAGGGGAGTACAAAAGTGCAACAACATGGCAGCTTTCACAGCTTTTTCCTTGGCACCATCCCTATACCTAGGCTGATTTATCTGCCTAGGGTTAGGGTTAGGGTTCAGCCTAGGGCTTGGATTTCTTTAACCAGGAAGCCCTGAGTTCCAGGCTTACTTCATCTGCCAAAGGCATCCCAAAGGGAGTGCAGAAGTGCCACAACATGGGTGCTTTCACGGCTTTTCCCTTAGGAAGAACCCTAATACCCGGCTGATTTACCTTCCTAGGGTTACTGTTAGGCTTAGGCCTAGGACTTTTAAAACCAGGAAGCCCTGGGCTCCAGGCACACTGCAGCTGCGAAAGGCATCCCAAGGGGAGCGCAAAAGTGACGCAACTTGGCTGCCACCACTGATATTTCCATGAGACCATCCCGAACCATAGGCTGATTTTCCTTCCTAGGGTTAAGGTTTGAGTTACGCCTAGGGTAAGGGTTCTATTAACCAGAAAGCCCTGAGTTCCAAGAACACAGCAGCTGCGAAGGACTAGCCAAGAAGAGCGCAAAAGTACCACAACATGCCTGCCTCCACAGCTTTTTCCTTGGGGACATGCCTAATTCCTGGCTGATTTGCCTTTCTCGTCTTAGGGTTGGGGTTCGGCCTAGGGCTAGGATTTTTAAAATCAGGAAGCCCTGAGTTCCAGGCACACTGGAGCTGTGAAAGGCATCCAAAAGGGAGTGCAAAAGTGCCACAACATGGCTGCTTTCACGGCTTTTTCCTTGGCAAGAAGCCTAACATCAGGCTGATTTACTTTCCCAGGGTTACTGTTAGGCTTAGGCCTAGGGCTAGGATTTTTGAAACTAGGAAGCCCTGGGCTCCAGGCACACTGCAGCTGTTCAAGGCATCCCAAGGGGAGTACAAAAGTGCAACAACATGGCATCTTTCACAGCTTTTTCCTTGGCACCATCCCTATACCTAGGCTGATTGATCTGCCTAGGGTTAGGATTAGGGTTCAGCCTAGGGCTTGGATTTCTTTAACCAGGAAGCCCTGAGTTCCAGGCTTACTTCATCTGCCAAAGGCATCAAAAAGGGAGTGCAGAAGTGCCGCAACATGGCTGCTTTCACGGCTTTTTCCTTGGCAAGAAGCCTAACATCAGGCTGATTTACTTTCCCAGGGTTACTGTTAGGCTTAGGCCTAGGGCTAGGATTTTTGAAACTAGGAAGCCCTTAGCTCCAGGCACACTGCAGCTGTTCAAGGCATCCCAAGGGGAGTACAAAAGTGCAACAACATGGCAGCTTTCACAGCTTTTTCCTTGGCACCATCCCTATACCTAGGCTGGTTTATCTGCCTAGGGTTAGGGTTAGGGTTCAGCCTAGGGCTTGAATTTTTTTAACCAGGAAGCCCTGAGTTCCAGGCTTACTTCATCTGCCAAAGGCATCCCAAAGGGAGTGCAGAAGTGCCACAACATGGCTGCTTTCACGGCTTTTCCCTTAGGAAGAACCCTAATACCCGGCTGATTTACCTTCCTAGGGTTACTGTTAGGCTTAGGCCTAGGACTTTTAAAACCAGGAAGCCCTGGGCTCCAGGCACACTGCAGCTGCGAAAGGCATCCCAAGGGGAGCGCAAAAGTGACGCAACTTGGCTGCCACCACTGATATTTCCATGAGACCATCCCGAACCATAGGTTGGTTTTCCTTCCTAGGGTTAAGGTTTGAGTTACGCCTAGGGTAAGGGTTCTATTAACCAGAAAGCCCTGAGTTCCAAGAACACAGCAGCTGCGAAGGACTAGCCAAGAAGAGCGCAAAAGTAGCACAACATGCCTGCCTCCACAGCTTTTTCCTTGGGGACATGCCTAATTCCTGGCTGATTTGCCTTTCTCGTCTTAGGGTTGGGGTTTGGCCTAGGGCTAGGATTTTTAAAAGCAGGAAGCCCTGAGTTCCAGGAACACTGCAGCTGTGAAAGGCATCCAAAAGGGAGTGCAAAAGTGCCACAACATGGCTGCTTTCACGGCTTTTTCCTTGGCAAGACGCCTAACACAAGGCTGACTTACCTTCCCAGGGTTAATATTAGGCTTAGGCCTAGGGCTAGGATTTTTAAAACTAGGAAGCCCTGGGCTCCAGGCACACTGCAGCTGTTCAAGGCATCCCAAGGGGAGTACAAAAGTGCAACAACATGGCAGCTTTCACAGCTTTTTCCTTGGCACCATCCCTATACCTAGGCTGATTTATCTGCCTAGGGTTAGGGTTAGGGTTCAGCCTAGGGCTTGGATTTCTTTAACCAGGAAGCCCTGAGTTCCAGGCTTACTTCATCTGCCAAAGGCATCCCAAAGGGAGTGCAGAAGTGCCACAACATGGCTGCTTTCACGGCTTTTCCCTTAGGAAGAACCCTAATACCCGGCTGATTTACCTTCCTAGGGTTACTGTTAGGCTTAGGCCTAGGACTTTTAAAACCAGGAAGCCCTGGGCTCCAGGCACACTGCAGCTGCAAAAGGCATCCCAAGGGGAGCGCAAAAGTGACGCAACTTGGCTGCCACCACTGATATTTCCATGAGACCATCCCGAACCATAGGCTGATTTTCCTTCCTAGGGTTAAGGTTTGAGTTACGCCTAGGGTAAGGGTTCTATTAACCAGAAAGCCCTGAGTTCCAAGAACACAGCAGCTGCGAAGGACTAGCCAAGAAGAGCGCAAAAGTACCACAACATGCCTGCCTCCACAGCTTTTTCCTTGGGGACATGCCTAATTCCTGGCTGATTTGCCTTTCTCGTCTTAGGGTTGGGGTTCGGCCTAGGGCTAGGATTTTTAAAAGCAGGAAGCCCTGACTTCCAGGCACACTGGAGCTGTGAAAGGCATCCAAAAGGGAGTGCAAAAGTGCCACAACATGGCTGCTTTCACGGCTTTTTCCTTGGGAAGAAGCCTAACATCAGGCTGATTTACTTTCCCAGGGTTACTGTTAGGCTTAGGCCTAGGGCTAGGATTTTTGAAACTAGGAAGCCCTTAGCTCCAGGCACACTGCAGCTGTTCAAGGCATCCCAAGGGGAGTACAAAAGTGCAACAACATGGCAGCTTTCACAGCTTTTTCCTTGGCACCATCCCTATACCTAGGCTGATTTATCTGCCTAGGGTTAGGGTTCAGCCTAGGGCTTGGATTTCTTTAACCAGGAAGCCCTGAGTTCCAGGCTTACTTCATCTGCCAAAGGCATCCCAAAGGGAGTGCAGAAGTGCCACAACATGGCTGCTTTCACGGCTTTTTCCTTGGCAAGAAGCCTAACATCAGGCTAATTTACTTTCCCAGGGTTACTGTTAGGCTTAGGCCTAGGGCTAGGATTTTTGAAACTAGGAAGCCCTTAGCTCCAGGCACACTGCAGCTGTTCAAGGCATCCCAAGGGGAGTACAAAAGTGCAACAACATGGCAGCTTTCACAGCTTTTTCCTTGGCACCATCCCTATACCTAGGCTGATTTATCTGCCTAGGGTTAGGGTTAGGGTTCAGCCTAGGGCTTGGATTTCTTTAACCAGGAAGCCCTGAGTTCCAGGCTTACTTCATCTGCCAAAGGCATCCCAAAGGGAGTGCAGAAGTGCCACAACATGGCTGCTTTCACGGCTTTTCCCTTAGGAAGAACCCTAATACCCGGCTGATTTACCTTCCTAGGGTTACTGTTAGGCTTAGGCCTAGGACTTTTAAAACCAGGAAGCCCTGGGCTCCAGGCACACTGCAGCTGCGAAAGGCATCCCAAGGGGAGCGCAAAAGTGACGCAACTTGGCTGCCACCACTGATATTTCCATGAGACCATGCCGAACCATAGGTTGATTTTCCTTCCTAGGGTTAAGGTTTGAGTTACGCCTAGGGTAAGGGTTCTATTAACCAGAAAGCCCTGAGTTCCAAGAACACAGCAGCTGCGAAGGACTAGCCAAGAAGAGCGCAAAAGTACCACAACATGCCTGCCTCCACAGCTTTTTCCTTGGGGACATGCCTAATTCCTGGCTGATTTGCCTTTCTCGTCTTAGGGTTGGGGTTCGGCCTAGGGCTAGGATTTTTAAAAGCAGGAAGCCCTGAGTTCCAGGCACACTGGAGCTGTGAAAGGCATCCAAAAGGGAGTGCAAAAGTGCCACAACATGGCTGCTTTCACGGCTTTTTCCTTGGCAAGAAACCTAACATCAGGCTGATTTACTTTCCCAGGGTTACTGTTAGGCTTAGGCCTAGGGCTAGGATTTTTGAAACTAGGAAGCCCTTAGCTCCAGGCACACTGCAGCTGTTCAAGGCATCCCAAGGGGAGTACAAAAGTGCAACAACATGGCAGCTTTCACAGCTTTTTCCTTGGCACCATCCCTATACCTAGGCTGATTTATCTGCCTAGGGTTAGGGTTAGGGTTCAGCCTAGGGCTTGAATTTCTTTAACCAGGAAGCCCTGAGTTCCAGGCTTACTTCATCTGCCAAAGGCATCCCAAAGGGAGTGCAGAAGTGCCACAACATGGCTGCTTTCACGGCTTTTCCCTTAGGAAGAACCCTAATACCCGGCTGATTTACCTTCCTAGGGTTACTGTTAGGCTTAGGCCTAGGACTTTTAAAACCAGGAAGCCCTGGGCTCCAGGCACACTGCAGCTGCAAAAGGCATCCCAAGGGGAGCGCAAAAGTGACGCAACTTGGCTGCCACCACTGATATTTCCATGAGACCATCCCGAACCATAGGCTGATTTTCCTTCCTAGGGTTAAGGTTTGAGTTACGCCTAGGGTAAGGGTTCTATTAACCAGAAAGCCCTGAGTTCCAAGAACACAGCAGCTGCGAAGGACTAGCCAAGAAGAGCGCAAAAGTACCACAACATGCCTGCCTCCACAGCTTTTTCCTTGGGGACATGCCTAATTCCTGGCTGATTTGCCTTTCTCGTCTTAGGGTTGGGGTTCGGCCTAGGGCTAGGATTTTTAAAAGCAGGAAGCCCTGAGTTCCAGGCACACTGGAGCTGTGAAAGGCATCCAAAAGGGAGTGCAAAAGTGCCACAACATGGCTGCTTTCACGGCTTTTTCCTTGGCAAGAAGCCTAACATCAGGCTGATTTACTTTCCCAGGGTTACTGTTAGGCTTAGGCCTAGGGCTAGGATTTTTGAAACTAGGAGGCCCTTAGCTCCAGGCACACTGCAGCTGTTCAAGGCATCCCAAGGGGAGTACAAAAGTGCAACAACATGGCAGCTTTCACAGCTTTTTCCTTGGCACCATCCCTATACCTAGGCTGATTTATCTGCCTAGGGTTAGGGTTAGGGTTCAGCCTAGGGCTTGAATTTTTTTTACCAGGAAGCCCTGAGTTCCAGGCTTACTTCATCTGCCAAAGGCATCCCAAAGGGAGTGCAGAAGTGCCACAACATGGCTGCTTTCACGGCTTTTCCCTTAGGAAGAACCCTAATACCCGGCTGATTTACCTTCCTAGGGTTACTGTTAGGCTTAGGCCTAGGACTTTTAAAACCAGGAAGCCCTGGGCTCCAGGCACACTGCAGCTGCAAAAGGCATCCCAAGGGGAGCGCAAAAGTGACGCAACTTGGCTGCCACCACTGATATTTCCATGAGACCATCCCGAACCATAGGCTGATTTTCCTTCCTAGGGTTAAGGTTTGAGTTACGCCTAGGGTAAGGGTCTATTAACCAGAAAGCCCTGAGTTCCAAGAACACAGCAGCTGCGAAGGACTAGCCAAGAAGAGCGCAAAAGTACCACAACATGCCTGCCTCCACAGCTTTTTCCTTGGGGACATGCCTAATTCCTGGCTGATTTGCCTTTCTCGTCTTAGGGTTGGGGTTCGGCCTAGGGCTAGGATTTTTAAAAGCAGGAAGCCCGGAGTTCCAGGCACACTGGAGCTGTGAAAGGCATCCAAAAGGGAGTGCAAAAGTGCCACAACATGGCTGCTTTCACGGCTTTTTCCATGGCAAGAAGCCTAACATCAGGCTGATTTACTTTCCCAGGGTTACTGTTAGGCTTAGGCCTAGGGCTAGGATTTTTGAAACTAGGAAGCCCTGGGCTCCAGGCACACTGCAGCTGTTCAAGGCATCCCAAGGGGAGTACAAAAGTGCAACAACATGGCATCTTTCACAGCTTTTTCCTTGGCACCATCCCTATACCTAGGCTGGTTTTTCTGCCTAGGGTTAGGGTTAGGGTTCAGCCTAGGGCTTGGATTTCTTTAACCAGGAAGCCCTGAGTTCCAGGCTTACTTCATCTGCCAAAGGCATCCCAAAGGGAGTGCAGAAGTGCCACAACATGGCTGCTTTCACGGCTTTTCCCTTAGGAAGAACCCTAATACCCGGCTGATTTACCTTCCTAGGGTTACTGTTAGGCTTAGGCCTAGGACTTTTAAAACCAGGAAGCCCTGGGCTCCAGGCACACTGCAGCTGCGAAAGGCATCCCAAGGGGAGCGCAAAAGTGACGCAACTTGGCTGCCACCACTGATATTTCCATGAGACCATCCCGAACCATAGGCTGATTTTCCTTCCTAGGGTTAAGGTTTGAGTTACGCCTAGGGTAAGGGTTCTATTAACCAGAAAGCCCTGAGTTCCAAGAACACAGCAGCTGCGAAGGACTAGCCAAGAAGAGCGCAAAAGTACCACAACATGCCTGCCTCCACAGCTTTTTCCTTGGGGACATGCCTAATTCCTGGCTGATTTGCCTTTCTCGTCTTAGGGTTGGGGTTCAGCCTAGGGCTAGGATTTTTAAAAGCAGGAAGCCCTGAGTTCCAGGCACACTGGAGCTGTGAAAGGCATCCAAAAGGGAGTGCAAAAGTGCCACAACATGGCTGCTTTCACGGCTTTTTCCTTGGCAAGAAGCCTAACATCAGGCTGATTTACTTTCCCAGGGTTACTGTTAGGCTTAGGCCTAGGGCTTGGATTTTTGAAACTAGGAAGCCCTGGGCTCCAGGCACACTGCAGCTGTTCAAGGCATCCCAAGGGGAGTACAAAAGTGCAACAACATGGCAGCTTTCACAGCTTTTTCCTTGGCACCATCCCTATACCTAGGCTGATTTATCTGCCTAGGGTTAGGGTTAGGGTTCAGCCTAGGGCTTGGATTTCTTTAACCAGGAAGCCCTGAGTTCCAGGCTTACTTCATCTGCCAAAGGCATCAAAAAGGGAGTGCAGAAGTGCCACAACATGGCTGCTTTCACGGCTTTTTCCTTGGCAAGAAGCCTAACATCAGGCTGATTTACTTTCCCAGGGTTACTGTTAGGCTTAGGCCTAGGGCTAGGATTTTTGAAACTAGGAAGCCCTTAGCTCCAGGCACACTGCAGCTGTTCAAGGCATCCCAAGGGGAGTACAAAAGTGCAACAACATGGCAGCTTTCACAGCTTTTTCCTTGGCACCATCCCTATACCTAGGCTGGTTTATCTGCCTAGGGTTAGGGTTAGGGTTCAGCCTAGGGCTTGAATTTTTTTAACCAGGAAGCCCTGAGTTCCAGGCTTACTTCATCTGCCAAAGGCATCCCAAAGGGAGTGCAGAAGTGCCACAACATGGCTGCTTTCACGGCTTTTCCCTTAGGAAGAACCCTAATACCCGGCTGATTTACCTTCCTAGGGTTACTGTTAGGCTTAGGCCTAGGACTTTTAAAACCAGGAAGCCCTGGGCTCCAGGCACACTGCAGCTGCGAAAGGCATCCCAAGGGGAGCGCAAAAGTGACGCAACTTGGCTGCCACCACTGATATTTCCATGAGACCATCCCGAACCATAGGTTGATTTTCCTTCCTAGGGTTAAGGTTTGAGTTACGCCTAGGGTAAGGGTTCTATTAACCAGAAAGCCCTGAGTTCCAAGAACACAGCAGCTGCGAAGGACTAGCCAAGAAGAGCGCAAAAGTACCACAACATGCCTGCCTCCACAGCTTTTTCCTTGGGGACATGCCTAATTCCTGGCTGATTTGCCTTTCTCGTCTTAGGGTTGGGGTTCGGCCTAGGGCTAGGATTTTTAAAAGCAGGAAGCCCTGAGTTCCAGGCACACTGCAGCTGTGAAAGGCATCCAAAAGGGAGTGCAAAAGTGCCACAACATGGCTGCTTTCACGGCTTTTTCCTTGGCAAGAAGCCTAACATCAGGCTGATTTACTTTCCCAGGGTTACTGTTAGGCTTAGGCCTAGGGCTAGGATTTTTGAAACTAGGAAGCCCTGGGCTCCAGGCACACTGCAGCTGTTCAAGGCATCCCAAGGGAAGTACAAAAGTGCAACAACATGGCAGCTTTCACAGCTTTTTCCTTGGCACCATCCCTATACCTAGGCTGATTTATCTGCCTAGGGTTAGGGTTAGGGTTCAGCCTAGGGCTTGGATTTCTTTAACCAGGAAGCCCTGAGTTCCAGGCTTACTTCATCTGCCAAAGGCATCCCAAAGGGAGTGCAGAAGTGCCACAACATGGCTGCTTTCACGGCTTTTTCCTTGGCAAGAAGCCTAACATCAGGCTGATTTACTTTCCCAGGGTTACTGTTAGGCTTAGGCCTAGGGCTAGGATTTTTGAAACTAGGAAGCCCTTAGCTCCAGGCACACTGCAGCTGTTCAAGGCATCCCAAGGGGAGTACAAAAGTGCAACAACATGGCAGCTTTCACAGCTTTTTCCTTGGCACCATCCCTATACCTAGGCTGATTTATCTGCCTAGGGTTAGGGTTAGGGTTCAGCCTAGGGCTTGGATTTTTTTAACCAGGAAGCCCTGAGTTCCAGGCTTACTTCATCTGCCAAAGGCATCCCAAAGGGAGTGCAGAAGTGCCACAACATGGCTGCTTTCACGGCTTTTCCCTTAGGAAGAACCCTAATACCCGGCTGATTTACCTTCCTAGGGTTACTGTTAGGCTTAGGCCTAGGACTTTTAAAACCAGGAAGCCCTGGGCTCCAGGCACACTGCAGCTGCAAAAGGCATCCCAAGGGGAGCGCAAAAGTGACGCAACTTGGCTGCCACCACTGATATTTCCATGAGACCATCCCGAACCATAGGCTGATTTTCCTTCCTAGGGTTAAGGTTTGAGTTACGCCTAGGGTAAGGGTTCTATTAACCAGAAAGCCCTGAGTTCCAAGAACACAGCAGCTGCGAAGGACTAGCCAAGAAGAGCGCAAAAGTACCACAACATGCCTGCCTCCACAGCTTTTTCCTTGGGGACATGCCTAATTCCTGGCTGATTTGCCTTTCTCGTCTTAGGGTTGGGGTTCGGCCTAGGGCTAGGATTTTTAAAAGCAGGAAGCCCTGAGTTCCAGGCACACTGGAGCTGTGAAAGGCATCCAAAAGGGAGTGCAAAAGTGCCACAACATGGCTGCTTTCACGGCTTTTTCCATGGCAAGAAACCTAACATCAGGCTGATTTACTTTCCCAGGGTTACTGTTAGGCTTAGGCCTAGGGCTAGGATTTTTGAAACTAGGAAGCCCTGGGCTCCAGGCACACTGCAGCTGTTCAAGGCATCCCAAGGGGAGTACAAAAGTCCAACAACATGGCATCTTTCACAGCTTTTTCCTTGGCACCATCCCTATACCTAGGCTGGTTTTTCTGCCTAGGGTTAGGGTTAGGGTTCAGCCTAGGGCTTGGATTTCTTTAACCAGGAAGCCCTGAGTTCCAGGCTTACTTCATCTGCCAAAGGCATCCCAAAGGGAGTGCAGAAGTGCCACAACATGGCTGCTTTCACGGCTTTTCCCTTAGGAAGAAGCCTAATACCCGGCTCATTTACCTTCCTAGGGTTACTGTTAGGCTTAGGCCTAGGACTTTTAAAACCAGGAAGCCCTGGGCTCCAGGCACACTGCAGCTGCAAAAGGCATCCCAAGGGGAGCGCAAAAGTGACGCAACTTGGCTGCCACCACTGATATTTCCATGAGACCATCCCAAATCATAGGCTGATTTTCCTTCCTAGGGTTAAGGTTTGAGTTACGCCTAGGGTAAGGGTTCTATTAACCAGAAAGCCCTGAGTTCCAAGAACACAGCAGCTGCGAAGGACTAGCCAAGAAGAGCGCAAAAGTACCACAACATGCCTGCCTCCACAGCTTTTTCCTTGGGGACATGCCTAATTCCTGGCTGATTTGCCTTTCTCGTCTTAGGGTTGGGGTTCGGCCTAGGGCTAGGATTTTTAAAAGCAGGAAGCCCTGAGTTCCAGGCACACTGGAGCTGTGAAAGGCATCCAAAAGGGAGTGCAAAAGTGCCACAACATGGCTGCTTTCACGGCTTTTTCCATGGCAAGAAACCTAACATCAGGCTGATTTACTTTCCCAGGGTTACTGTTAGGCTTAGGCCTAGGGCTAGGATTTTTGAAACTAGGAAGCCCTGGGCTCCAGGCACACTGCAGCTGTTCAAGGCATCCCAAGGGGAGTACAAAAGTCCAACAACATGGCATCTTTCACAGCTTTTTCCTTGGCACCATCCCTATACCTAGGCTGGTTTTTCTGCCTAGGGTTAGGGTTAGGGTTCAGCCTAGGGCTTGGATTTCTTTAACCAGGAAGCCCTGAGTTCCAGGCTTACTTCATCTGCCAAAGGCATCAAAAAGGGAGTGCAGAAGTGCCACAACATGGCTGCTTTCACGGCTTTTTCCTTGGCAAGAAGCCTAACATCAGGCTGATTTACTTTCCCAGGGTTACTGTTAGGCTTAGGCCTAGGGCTAGGATTTTTGAAACTAGGAAGCCCTTATCTCCAGGCACACTGCAGCTGTTCAAGGCATCCCAAGGGAAGTACAAAAGTGCAACAACATGGCAGCTTTCACAGCTTTTTCCTTGGCACCATCCCTATACCTAGGCTGATTTATCTGCCTAGGGTTAGGGTTAGGGTTCAGCCTAGGGCTTGGATTTCTTTAACCAGGAAGCCCTGAGTTCCAGGCTTACTTCATCTGCCAAAGGCATCCCAAAGGGAGTGCAGAAGTGCCACAACATGGCTGCTTTCACGGCTTTTTCCTTGGCAAGAAGCCTAACATCAGGCTGATTTACTTTCCCAGGGTTACTGTTAGGCTTAGGCCTAGGGCTAGGATTTTTGAAACTAGGAAGCCCTTAGCTCCAGGCACACTGCAGCTGTTCAAGGCATCCCAAGGGGAGTACAAAAGTGCAACAGCTTTCACAGCTTTTTCCTTGGCACCATCCCTATACCTAGGCTGATTTATCTGCCTAGGGTTAGGGTTAGGGTTCAGCCTAGGGCTTGGATTTCTTTAACCAGGAAGCCCTGAGTTCCAGGCTTACTTCATCTGCCAAAGGCATCCCAAAGGGAGTGCAGAAGTGCCACAACATGGCTGCTTTCACGGCTTTTCCCTTAGGAAGAACCCTAATACCCGGCTGATTTACCTTCCTAGGGTTACTGTTAGGCTTAGGCCTAGGACTTTTAAAACCAGGAAGCCCTGGGCTCCAGGCACACTGCAGCTGCAAAAGGCATCCCAAGGGGAGCGCAAAAGTGACGCAACTTGGCTGCCACCACTGATATTTCCATGAGACCATCCCGAACCATAGGCTGATTTTCCTTCCTAGGGTTAAGGTTTGAGTTACGCCTAGGGTAAGGGTTCTATTAACCAGAAAGCCCTGAGTTCCAAGAACACAGCAGCTGCGAAGGACTAGCCAAGAAGAGCGCAAAAGTACCACAACATGCCTGCCTCCACAGCTTTTTCCTTGGGGACATGCCTAATTCCTGGCTGATTTGCCTTTCTCGTCTTAGGGTTGGGGTTCGGCCTAGGGCTAGGATTTTTAAAATCAGGAAGCCCTGAGTTCCAGGCACACTGGAGCTGTGAAAGGCATCCAAAAGGGAGTGCAAAAGTGCCACAACATGGCTGCTTTCACGGCTTTTTCCTTGGCAAGAAGCCTAACATCAGGCTGATTTACTTTCCCAGGGTTACTGTTAGGCTTAGGCCTAGGGCTAGGATTTTTGAAACTAGGAAGCCCTGGGCTCCAGGCACACTGCAGCTGTTCAAGGCATCCCAAGGGGAGTACAAAAGTGCAACAACATGGCATCTTTCACAGCTTTTTCCTTGGCACCATCCCTATACCTAGGCTGATTGATCTGCCTAGGGTTAGGATAAGGGTTCAGCCTAGGGCTTGGATTTCTTTAACCAGGAAGCCCTGAGTTCCAGGCTTACTTCATCTGCCAAAGGCATCCCAAAGGGAGTGCAGAAGTGCCACAACATGGCTGCTTTCACGGCTTTTTCCATGGCAAGAAGCCTAACATCAGGCTGATTTACTTTCCCAGGGTTACTGTTAGGCTTAGGCCTAGGGCTAGGATTTTTGAAACTAGGAAGCCCTTATCTCCAGGCACACTGCAGCTGTTCAAGGCATCCCAAGGGGAGTACAAAAGTGCAACAACATGGCAGCTTTCACAGCTTTTTCCTTGGCACCATCCCTATACCTAGGCTGATTTATCTGCCTAGGGTTAGGGTTAGGGTTCAGCCTAGGGCTTGGATTTCTTTAACCAGGAAGCCCTGAGTTCCAGGCTTACTTCATCTGCCAAAGGCATCCCAAAGGGAGTGCAGAAGTGCCACAACATGGCTGCTTTCACGGCTTTTTCCTTGGCAAGAAGCCTAACATCAGGCTGATTTACTTTCCCAGGGTTACTGTTAGGCTTAGGCCTAGGGCTAGGATTTTTGAAACTAGGAAGCCCTTAGCTCCAGGCACACTGCAGCTGTTCAAGGCATCCCAAGGGGAGTACAAAAGTGCAACAACATGGCAGCTTTCACAGCTTTTTCCTTGGCACCATCCCTATACCTAGGCTGGTTTTTCTGCCTAGGGTTAGGGTTAGGGTTCAGCCTAGGGCTTGAATTTTTTTAACCAGGAAGCCCTGAGTTCCAGGCTTACTTCATCTGCCAAAGGCATCCCAAAGGGAGTGCAGAAGTGCCACAACATGGCTGCTTTCACGGCTTTTCCCTTAGGAAGAACCCTAATACCCGGCTGATTTACCTTCCTAGGGTTACTGTTAGGCTTAGGCCTAGGACTTTTAAAACCAGGAATCCCTGGGCTCCAGGCACACTGCAGCTGCGAAAGGCATCCCAAGGGGAGCGCAAAAGTGACGCAACTTGGCTGCCACCACTGATATTTCCATGAGACCATCCCGAACCATAGGTTGGTTTTCCTTCCTAGGGTTAAGGTTTGAGTTACGCCTAGGGTAAGGGTTCTATTAACCAGAAAGCCCTGAGTTCCAAGAACACAGCAGCTGCGAAGGACTAGCCAAGAAGAGCGCAAAAGTAGCACAACATGCCTGCCTCCACAGCTTTTTCCTTGGGGACATGCCTAATTCCTGGCTGATTTGCCTTTCTCGTCTTAGGGTTGGGGTTCGGCCTAGGGCTAGGATTTTTAAAAGCAGGAAGCCCTGAGTTCCAGGAACACTGCAGCTGTGAAAGGCATCCAAAAGGGAGTGCAAAAGTGCCACAACATGGCTGCTTTCACGGCTTTTTCCTTGGCAAGACGCCTAACACCAGGCTGACTTACCTTCCCAGGGTTAATATTAGGCTTAGGCCTAGGGCTAGGATTTTTAAAACTAGGAAGCCCTTAGCTCCAGGCACACTGCAGCTGTTCAAGGCATCCCAAGGGGAGTACAAAAGTGCAACAACATGGCAGCTTTCACAGCTTTTTCCTTGGCACCATCCCTATACCTAGGCTGATTTATCTGCCTAGGGTTAGGGTTAGGGTTCAGCCTAGGGCTTGGATTTCTTTAACCAGGAAGCCCTGAGTTCCAGGCTTACTTCATCTGCCAAAGGCATCCCAAAGGGAGTGCAGAAGTGCCACAACATGGCTGCTTTCACGGCTTTTCCCTTAGGAAGAACCCTAATACCCGGCTGATTTACCTTCCTAGGGTTACTGTTAGGCTTAGGCCTAGGACTTTTAAAACCAGGAAGCCCTGGGCTCCAGGCACACTGCAGCTGCAAAAGGCATCCCAAGGGGAGCGCAAAAGTGACGCAACTTGGCTGCCACCACTGATATTTCCATGAGACCATCCCGAACCATAGGCTGATTTTCCTTCCTAGGGTTAAGGTTTGAGTTACGCCTAGGGTAAGGGTTCTATTAACCAGAAAGCCCTGAGTTCCAAGAACACAGCAGCTGCGAAGGACTAGCCAAGAAGAGCGCAAAAGTAGCACAACATGCCTGCCTCCACAGCTTTTTCCTTGGGGACATGCCTAATTCCTGGCTGATTTGCCTTTCTCGTCTTAGGGTTGGGGTTCGGCCTAGGGCTAGGATTTTTAAAATCAGGAAGCCCTGAGTTCCAGGCACACTGGAGCTGTGAAAGGCATCCAAAAGGGAGTGCAAAAGTGCCACAACATGGCTGCTTTCACGGCTTTTTCCTTGGCAAGAAGCCTAACATCAGGCTGATTTACTTTCCCAGGGTTACTGTTAGGCTTAGGCCTAGGGCTAGGATTTTTGAAACTAGGAAGCCCTGGGCTCCAGGCACACTGCAGCTGTTCAAGGCATCCCAAGGGGAGTACAAAAGTGCAACAACATGGCAGCTTTCACAGCTTTTTCCTTGGCACCATCCCTATACCTAGGCTGATTTATCTGCCTAGGGTTAGGATTAGGGTTCAGCCTAGGGCTTGGATTTCTTTAACCAGGAAGCCCTGAGTTCCAGGCTTACTTCATCTGCCAAAGGCATCCCAAAGGGAGTGCAGAAGTGCCACAACATGGCTGCTTTCACGGCTTTTTCCTTGGCAAGAAGCCTAACATCAGGCTGATTTACTTTCCCAGGGTTACTGTTAGGCTTAGGCCTAGGGCTAGGATTTTTGAAACTAGGAAGCCCTTAGCTCCAGGCACACTGCAGCTGTTCAAGGCATCCCAAGGGGAGTACAAAAGTGCAACAACATGGCAGCTTTCACAGCTTTTTCCTTGGCACCATCCCTATACCTAGGCTGATTTATCTGCCTAGGGTTAGGGTTAGAGTTCAGCCTAGGGCTTGGATTTCTTTAACCAGGATGCCCTGAGTTCCAGGCTTACTTCATCTGCCAAAGGCATCCCAAAGGGAGTGCAGAAGTGCCACAACATGGCTGCTTTCACGGCTTTTTCCTTGGCAAGAAGCCTAACATCAGGCTGTTTTACTTTCCCAGGGTTACTGTTAGGCTTAGGCCTAGGGCTAGGATTTTTGAAATAAGAAGGCCCTTAGCTCCAGGCACACTGCAGCTGTTCAAGGCATCCCAAGGGGAGTACAAAAGTGCAACAACATGGCAGCTTTCACAGCTTTTTCCTTGGCACCATCCCTATACCTAGGCTGATTTATCTGCCTAGGGTTAGGGTTAGAGTTCAGCCTAGGGCTTGGATTTTTTTAACCAGGAAGCCCTGAGTTCCAGGCTTACTTCATCTGCCAAAGGCATCCCAAAGGGAGTGCAGAAGTGCCACAACATGGCTGCTTTCACGGCTTTTCCCTTAGGAAGAACCCTAATACCCGGCTGATTTACCTTCCTAGGGTTACTGTTAGGCTTAGGCCTAGGACTTTTAAAACCAGGAATCCCTGGGCTCCAGGCACACTGCAGCTGCGAAAGGCATCCCAAGGGGAGCGCAAAAGTGACGCAACTTGGCTGCCACCACTGATATTTCCATGAGACCATCCCGAACCATAGGTTGGTTTTCCTTCCTAGGGTTAAGGTTTGAGTTACGCCTAGGGTAAGGGTTCTATTAACCAGAAAGCCCTGAGTTCCAAGAACACAGCAGCTGCGAAGGACTAGCCAAGAAGAGCGCAAAAGTAGCACAACATGCCTGCCTCCACAGCTTTTTCCTTGGGGACATGCCTAATTCCTGGCTGATTTGCCTTTCTCGTCTTAGGGTTGGGGTTCGGCCTAGGGCTAGGATTTTTAAAAGCAGGAAGCCCTGAGTTCCAGGAACACTGCAGCTGTGAAAGGCATCCAAAAGGGAGTGCAAAAGTGCCACAACATGGCTGCTTTCACGGCTTTTTCCTTGGCAAGACGCCTAACACCAGGCTGACTTACCTTCCCAGGGTTAATATTAGGCTTAGGCCTAGGGCTAGGATTTTTAAAACTAGGAAGCCCTTAGCTCCAGGCACACTGCAGCTGTTCAAGGCATCCCAAGGGGAGTACAAAAGTGCAACAACATGGCAGCTTTCACAGCTTTTTCCTTGGCACCATCCCTATACCTAGGCTGATTTATCTGCCTAGGGTTAGGGTTAGGGTTCAGCCTAGGGCTTGGATTTCTTTAACCAGGAAGCCCTGAGTTCCAGGCTTACTTCATCTGCCAAAGGCATCCCAAAGGGAGTGCAGAAGTGCCACAACATGGCTGCTTTCACGGCTTTTCCCTTAGGAAGAACCCTAATACCCGGCTGATTTACCTTCCTAGGGTTACTGTTAGGCTTAGGCCTAGGACTTTTAAAACCAGGAAGCCCTGGGCTCCAGGCACACTGCAGCTGCAAAAGGCATCCCAAGGGGAGCGCAAAAGTGACGCAACTTGGCTGCCACCACTGATATTTCCATGAGACCATCCCGAACCATAGGCTGATTTTCCTTCCTAGGGTTAAGGTTTGAGTTACGCCTAGGGTAAGGGTTCTATTAACCAGAAAGCCCTGAGTTCCAAGAACACAGCAGCTGCGAAGGACTAGCCAAGAAGAGCGCAAAAGTACCACAACATGCCTGCCTCCACAGCTTTTTCCTTGGGGACATGCCTAATTCCTGGCTGATTTGCCTTTCTCGTCTTAGGGTTGGGGTTCGGCCTAGGGCTAGGATTTTTAAAATCAGGAAGCCCTGAGTTCCAGGCACACTGGAGCTGTGAAAGGCATCCAAAAGGGAGTGCAAAAGTGCCACAACATGGCTGCTTTCACGGCTTTTTCCTTGGCAAGAAGCCTAACATCAGGCTGATTTACTTTCCCAGGGTTACTGTTAGGCTTAGGCCTAGGGCTAGGATTTTTGAAACTAGGAAGCCCTGGGCTCCAGGCACACTGCAGCTGTTCAAGGCATCCCAAGGGGAGTACAAAAGTGCAACAACATGGCAGCTTTCACAGCTTTTTCCTTGGCACCATCCCTATACCTAGGCTGATTTATCTGCCTAGGGTTAGGATTAGGGTTCAGCCTAGGGCTTGGATTTCTTTAACCAGGAAGCCCTGAGTTCCAGGCTTACTTCATCTGCCAAAGGCATCCCAAAGGGAGTGCAGAAGTGCCACAACATGGCTGCTTTCACGGCTTTTTCCTTGGCAAGAAGCCTAACATCAGGCTGATTTACTTTCCCAGGGTTACTGTTAGGCTTAGGCCTAGGGCTAGGATTTTTGAAACTAGGAAGCCCTTAGCTCCAGGCACACTGCAGCTGTTCAAGGCATCCCAAGGGGAGTACAAAAGTGCAACAACATGGCAGCTTTCACAGCTTTTTCCTTGGCACCATCCCTATACCTAGGCTGATTTATCTGCCTAGGGTTAGGGTTAGAGTTCAGCCTAGGGCTTGGATTTCTTTAACCAGGAAGCCCTGAGTTCCAGGCTTACTTCATCTGCCAAAGGCATCCCAAAGGGAGTGCAAAAGTGCCACAACATGGCTGTTTCACGGCTTTTTCCTTGGCAAGAAGCCTAACATCAGGCTGATTTACTTTCCCAGGGTTACTGTTAGGCTTAGGCCTAGGGCTAGGATTTTTGAAATAAGAAGGCCCTTAGCTCCAGGCACACTGCAGCTGTTCAAGGCATCCCAAGGGGAGTACAAAAGTGCAACAACATGGCAGCTTTCACAGCTTTTTCCTTGGCACCATCCCTATACCTAGGCTGATTTATCTGCCTAGGGTTAGGGTTAGGGTTCAGCCTAGGGCTTGAATTTTTTTTACCAGGAAGCCCTGAGTTCCAGGCTTACTTCATCTGCCAAAGGCATCCCAAAGGGAGTGCAGAAGTGCCACAACATGGCTGCTTTCACGGCTTTTCCCTTAGGAAGAACCCTAATACCCGGCTGATTTACCTTCCTAGGGTTACTGTTAGGCTTAGGCCTAGGACTTTTAAAACCAGGAAGCCCTGGGCTCCAGGCACACTGCAGCTGCAAAAGGCATCCCAAGGGGAGCGCAAAAGTGACGCAACTTGGCTGCCACCACTGATATTTCCATGAGACCATCCCGAACCATAGGCTGATTTTCCTTCCTAGGGTTAAGGTTTGAGTTACGCCTAGGGTAAGGGTTCTATTAACCAGAAAGCCCTGAGATCCAAGAACACAGCAGCTGCGAAGGACTAGCCAAGAAGAGCGCAAAAGTACCACAACATGCCTGCCTCCACAGCTTTTTCCTTGGGGACATGCCTAATTCCTGGCTGATTTGCCTTTCTCGTCTTAGGGTTGGGGTTCAGCCTAGGGCTAGGATTTTTAAAAGCAGGAAGCCCTGAGTTCCAGGCACACTGGAGCTGTGAAAGGCATCCAAAAGGGAGTGCAAAAGTGCCACAACATGGCTGCTTTCACGGCTTTTTCCATGGCAAGAAACCTAACATCAGGCTGATTTACTTTCCCAGGGTTACTGTTAGGCTTCGGCCTAGGGCTAGGATTTTTGAAACTAGGAAGCCCTGGGCTCCAGGCACACTGCAGCTGTTCAAGGCATCCCAAGGGGAGTACAAAAGTGCAACAACATGGCAGCTTTCACAGCTTTTTCCTTGGCACCATCCCTATACCTAGGCTGGTTTATCTGCCTAGGGTTAGGGTTAGGGTTCAGCCTAGGGCTTGGATTTTTTTAACCAGGAAGCCCTGAGTTCCAGGCTTACTTCATCTGCCAAAGGCATCCCAAAGGGAGTGCAGAAGTGCCACAACATGGCTGCTTTCACGGCTTTTCCCTTAGGAAGAACCCTAATACCCGGCTGATTTACCTTCCTAGGGTTACTGTTAGGCTTAGGCCTAGGACTTTTAAAACCAGGAAGCCCTGGGCTCCAGGCACACTGCAGCTGCGAAAGGCATCCCAAGGGGAGCGCAAAAGTGACGCAACTTGGCTGCCACCACTGATATTTCCATGAGACCATCCCGAACCATAGGTTGGTTTTCCTTCCTAGGGTTAAGGTTTGAGTTACGCCTAGGGTAAGGGTTCTATTAACCAGAAAGCCCTGAGTTCCAAGAACACAGCAGCTGCGAAGGACTAGCCAAGAAGAGCGCAAAAGTACCACAACATGCCTGCCTCCACAGCTTTTTCCTTGGGGACATGCCTAATTCCTGGCTGATTTGCCTTTCTCGTCTTAGGGTTGGGGTTCGGCCTAGGGCTAGGATTTTTAAAAGCAGGAAGCCCTGAGTTCCAGGAACACTGCAGCTGTGAAAGGCATCCAAAAGGGAGTGCAAAAGTGCCACAACATGGCTGCTTTCACGGCTTTTTCCTTGGCAAGACGCCTAACACCAGGCTGACTTACCTTCCCAGGGTTAATATTAGGCTTAGGCCTAGGGCTAGGATTTTTAAAACTAGGAAGCCCTTAGCTCCAGGCACACTGCAGCTGTTCAAGGCATCCCAAGGGGAGTACAAAAGTGCAACAACATGGCAGCTTTCACAGCTTTTTCCTTGGCACCATCCCTATACCTAGGCTGATTTATCTGCCTAGGGTTAGGGTTAGGGTTCAGCCTAGGGCTTGGATTTCTTTAACCAGGAAGCCCTGAGTTCCAGGCTTACTTCATCTGCCAAAGGCATCCCAAAGGGAGTGCAGAAGTGCCACAACATGGCTGCTTTCACGGCTTTTCCCTTAGGAAGAACCCTAATACCCGGCTGATTTACCTTCCTAGGGTTACTGTTAGGCTTAGGCCTAGGACTTTTAAAACCAGGAAGCCCTGGGCTCCAGGCACACTGCAGCTGCAAAAGGCATCCCAAGGGGAGCGCAAAAGTGACGCAACTTGGCTGCCACCACTGATATTTCCATGAGACCATCCCGAACCATAGGCTGATTTTCCTTCCTAGGGTTAAGGTTTGAGTTACGCCTAGGGTAAGGGTTCTATTAACCAGAAAGCCCTGAGATCCAAGAACACAGCAGCTGCGAAGGACTAGCCAAGAAGAGCGCAAAAGTACCACAACATGCCTGCCTCCACAGCTTTTTCCTTGGGGACATGCCTAATTCCTGGCTGATTTGCCTTTCTCGTCTTAGGGTTGGGGTTCAGCCTAGGGCTAGGATTTTTAAAAGCAGGAAGCCCTGAGTTCCAGGCACACTGGAGCTGTGAAAGGCATCCAAAAGGGAGTGCAAAAGTGCCACAACATGGCTGCTTTCACGGCTTTTTCCATGGCAAGAAACCTAACATCAGGCTGATTTACTTTCCCAGGGTTACTGTTAGGCTTCGGCCTAGGGCTAGGATTTTTGAAACTAGGAAGCCCTGGGCTCCAGGCACACTGCAGCTGTTCAAGGCATCCCAAGGGGAGTACAAAAGTGCAACAACATGGCAGCTTTCACAGCTTTTTCCTTGGCACCATCCCTATACCTAGGCTGGTTTATCTGCCTAGGGTTAGGGTTAGGGTTCAGCCTAGGGCTTGGATTTCTTTAACCAGGAAGCCCTGAGTTCCAGGCTTACTTCATCTGCCAAAGGCATCCCAAAGGGAGTGCAGAAGTGCCACAACATGGCTGCTTTCACGGCTTTTCCCTTAGGAAGAACCCTAATACCCGGCTGATTTACCTTCCTAGGGTTACTGTTAGGCTTAGGCCTAGGACTTTTAAAACCAGGAAGCCCTGGGCTCCAGGCACACTGCAGCTGCAAAAGGCATCCCAAGGGGAGCGCAAAAGTGACGCAACTTGGCTGCCACCACTGATATTTCCATGAGACCATCCCGAACCATAGGTTGGTTTTCCTTCCTAGGGTTAAGGTTTGAGTTACGCCTAGGGTAAGGGTTCTATTAACCAGAAAGCCCTGAGTTCCAAGAACACAGCAGCTGCGAAGGACTAGCCAAGAAGAGCGCAAAAGTACCACAACATGCCTGCCTCCACAGCTTTTTCCTTGGGGACATGCCTAATTCCTGGCTGATTTGCCTTTCTCGTCTTAGGGTTGGGGTTCGGCCTAGGGCTAGGATTTTTAAAAGCAGGAAGCCCTGAGTTCCAGGAACACTGCAGCTGTGAAAGGCATCCAAAAGGGAGTGCAAAAGTGCCACAACATGGCTGCTTTCACGGCTTTTTCCTTGGCAAGACGCCTAACACCAGGCTGACTTACCTTCCCAGGGTTAATATTAGGCTTAGGCCTAGGGCTAGGATTTTTAAAACTAGGAAGCCCTTAGCTCCAGGCACACTGCAGCTGTTCAAGGCATCCCAAGGGGAGTACAAAAGTGCAACAACATGGCAGCTTTCACAGCTTTTTCCTTGGCACCATCCCTATACCTAGGCTGATTTATCTGCCTAGGGTTAGGGTTAGGGTTCAGCCTAGGGCTTGGATTTCTTTAACCAGGAAGCCCTGAGTTCCAGGCTTACTTCATCTGCCAAAGGCATCCCAAAGGGAGTGCAGAAGTGCCACAACATGGCTGCTTTCACGGCTTTTCCCTTAGGAAGAACCCTAATACCCGGCTGATTTACCTTCCTAGGGTTACTGTTAGGCTTAGGCCTAGGACTTTTAAAACCAGGAAGCCCTGGGCTCCAGGCACACTGCAGCTGCAAAAGGCATCCCAAGGGGAGCGCAAAAGTGACGCAACTTGGCTGCCACCACTGATATTTCCATGAGACCATCCCGAACCATAGGCTGATTTTCCTTCCTAGGGTTAAGGTTTGAGTTACGCCTAGGGTAAGGGTTCTATTAACCAGAAAGCCCTGAGTTCCAAGAACACAGCAGCTGCGAAGGACTAGCCAAGAAGAGCGCAAAAGTACCACAACATGCCTGCCTCCACAGCTTTTTCCTTGGGGACATGCCTAATTCCTGGCTGATTTGCCTTTCTCGTCTTAGGGTTGGGGTTCGGCCTAGGGCTAGGATTTTTAAAATCAGGAAGCCCTGAGTTCCAGGCACACTGGAGCTGTGAAAGGCATCCAAAAGGGAGTGCAAAAGTGCCACAACATGGCTGCTTTCACGGCTTTTTCCTTGGCAAGAAGCCTAACATCAGGCTGATTTACTTTCCCAGGGTTACTGTTAGGCTTAGGCCTAGGGCTAGGATTTTTGAAACTAGGAAGCCCTGGGCTCCAGGCACACTGCAGCTGTTCAAGGCATCCCAAGGGGAGTACAAAAGTGCAACAACATGGCAGCTTTCACAGCTTTTTCCTTGGCACCATCCCTATACCTAGGCTGATTTATCTGCCTAGGGTTAGGATTAGGGTTCAGCCTAGGGCTTGGATTTCTTTAACCAGGAAGCCCTGAGTTCCAGGCTTACTTCATCTGCCAAAGGCATCCCAAAGGGAGTGCAGAAGTGCCACAACATGGCTGCTTTCACGGCTTTTTCCTTGGCAAGAAGCCTAACATCAGGCTGATTTACTTTCCCAGGGTTACTGTTAGGCTTAGGCCTAGGGCTAGGATTTTTGAAACTAGGAAGCCCTTAGCTCCAGGCACACTGCAGCTGTTCAAGGCATCCCAAGGGGAGTACAAAAGTGCAACAACATGGCAGCTTTCACAGCTTTTTCCTTGGCACCATCCCTATACCTAGGCTGATTTATCTGCCTAGGGTTAGGGTTAGAGTTCAGCCTAGGGCTTGGATTTCTTTAACCAGGAAGCCCTGAGTTCCAGGCTTACTTCATCTGCCAAAGGCATCCCAAAGGGAGTGCAAAAGTGCCACAACATGGCTGCTTTCACGGCTTTTTCCTTGGCAAGAAGCCTAACATCAGGCTGATTTACTTTCCCAGGGTTACTGTTAGGCTTAGGCCTAGGGCTAGGATTTTTGAAATAAGAAGGCCCTTAGCTCCAGGCACACTGCAGCTGTTCAAGGCATCCCAAGGGGAGTACAAAAGTGCAACAACATGGCAGCTTTCACAGCTTTTTCCTTGGCACCATCCCTATACCTAGGCTGATTTATCTGCCTAGGGTTAGGGTTAGGGTTCAGCCTAGGGCTTGAATTTTTTTTACCAGGAAGCCCTGAGTTCCAGGCTTACTTCATCTGCCAAAGGCATCCCAAAGGGAGTGCAGAAGTGCCACAACATGGCTGCTTTCATGGCTTTTCCCTTAGGAAGAACCCTAATACCCGGCTGATTTACCTTCCTAGGGTTACTGTTAGGCTTAGGCCTAGGACTTTTAAAACCAGGAAGCCCTGGGCTCCAGGCACACTGCAGCTGCAAAAGGCATCCCAAGGGGAGCGCAAAAGTGACGCAACTTGGCTGCCACCACTGATATTTCCATGAGACCATCCCGAACCATAGGCTGATTTTCCTTCCTAGGGTTAAGGTTTGAGTTACGCCTAGGGTAAGGGTTCTATTAACCAGAAAGCCCTGAGATCCAAGAACACAGCAGCTGCGAAGGACTAGCCAAGAAGAGCGCAAAAGTACCACAACATGCCTGCCTCCACAGCTTTTTCCTTGGGGACATGCCTAATTCCTGGCTGATTTGCCTTTCTCGTCTTAGGGTTGGGGTTCAGCCTAGGGCTAGGATTTTTAAAAGCAGGAAGCCCTGAGTTCCAGGCACACTGGAGCTGAGAAAGGCATCCAAAAGGGAGTGCAAAAGTGCCACAACATGGCTGCTTTCACGGCTTTTTCCATGGCAAGAAACCTAACATCAGGCTGATTTACTTTCCCAGGGTTACTGTTAGGCTTCGGCCTAGGGCTAGGATTTTTGAAACTAGGAAGCCCTGGGCTCCAGGCACACTGCAGCTGTTCAAGGCATCCCAAGGGGAGTACAAAAGTGCAACAACATGGCAGCTTTCACAGCTTTTTCCTTGGCACCATCCCTATACCTAGGCTGGTTTATCTGCCTAGGGTTAGGGTTAGGGTTCAGCCTAGGGCTTGGATTTCTTTAACCAGGAAGCCCTGAGTTCCAGGCTTACTTCATCTGCCAAAGGCATCCCAAAGGGAGTGCAGAAGTGCCACAATATGGCTGCTTTCACGGCTTTTCCCTTAGGAAGAACCCTAATACCCGGCTGATTTACCTTCCTAGGGTTACTGTTAGGCTTAGGCCTAGGACTTTTAAAACCAGGAAGCCCTGGGCTCCAGGCACACTGCAGCTGCGAAAGGCATCCCAAGGGGAGCGCAAAAGTGACGCAACTTGGCTGCCACCACTGATATTTCCATGAGACCATCCCGAACCATAGGCTGATTTTCCTTCCTAGGGTTAAGGTTTGAGTTACGCCTAGGGTAAGGGTTCTATTAACCAGAAAGCCCTGAGTTCCAAGAACACAGCAGCTGCGAAGGACTAGCCAAGAAGAGCGCAAAAGTACCACAACATGCCTGCCTCCACAGCTTTTTCCTTGGGGACATGCCTAATTCCTGGCTGATTTGCCTTTCTCGTCTTAGGGTTGGGGTTCGGCCTAGGGCTAGGATTTTTAAAAGCAGGAAGCCCTGAGTTCCAGGCACACTGGAGCTGTGAAAGGCATCCAAAAGGGAGTGCAAAAGTGCCACAACATGGCTGCTTTCACGGCTTTTTCCTTGGCAAGAAGCCTAACATCAGGCTGATTTACTTTCCCAGGGTTACTGTTAGGCTTAGGCCTAGGGCTAGGATTTTTGAAACTAGGAAGCCCTTAGCTCCAGGCACACTGCAGCTGTTCAAGGCATCCCAAGGGGAGTACAAAAGTGCAACAACATGGCAGCTTTCACAGCTTTTTCCTTGGCACCATCCCTATACCTAGGCTGATTTATCTGCCTAGGGTTAGGGTTAGGGTTCAGCCTAGGGCTTGGATTTCTTTAACCAGGAAGCCCTGAGTTCCAGGCTTACTTCATCTGCCAAAGGCATCAAAAAGGGAGTGCAGAAGTGCCGCAACATGGCTGCTTTCACGGCTTTTTCCTTGGCAAGAAGCCTAACATCAGGCTGATTTACTTTCCCAGGGTTACTGTTAGGCTTAGGCCTAGGGCTAGGATTTTTGAAACTAGGAAGCCCTTAGCTCCAGGCACACTGCAGCTGTTCAAGGCATCCCAAGGGGAGTACAAAAGTGCAACAACATGGCAGCTTTCACAGCTTTTTCCTTGGCACCATCCCTATACCTAGGCTGGTTTATCTGCCTAGGGTTAGGGTTAGGGTTCAGCCTAGGGCTTGGATTTCTTTAACCAGGAAGCCCTGAGTTCCAGGCTTACTTCATCTGCCAAAGGCATCCCAAAGGGAGTGCAAAAGTGCCACAACATGGCTGCTTTCACGGCTTTTTCCTTGGCAAGAAGCCTAACATCAGGCTGATTTACTTTCCCAGGGTTACTGTTAGGCTTAGGCCTAGGGCTAGGATTTTTGAAATAAGAAGGCCCTTAGCTCCAGGCACACTGCAGCTGTTCAAGGCATCCCAAGGGGAGTACAAAAGTGCAACAACATGGCAGCTTTCACAGCTTTTTCCTTGGCACCATCCCTATACCTAGGCTGATTTATCTGCCTAGGGTTAGGGTTAGGGTTCAGCCTAGGGCTTGAATTTTTTTTACCAGGAAGCCCTGAGTTCCAGGCTTACTTCATCTGCCAAAGGCATCCCAAAGGGAGTGCAGAAGTGCCACAACATGGCTGCTTTCATGGCTTTTCCCTTAGGAAGAACCCTAATACCCGGCTGATTTACCTTCCTAGGGTTACTGTTAGGCTTAGGCCTAGGACTTTTAAAACCAGGAAGCCCTGGGCTCCAGGCACACTGCAGCTGCAAAAGGCATCCCAAGGGGAGCGCAAAAGTGACGCAACTTGGCTGCCACCACTGATATTTCCATGAGACCATCCCGAACCATAGGCTGATTTTCCTTCCTAGGGTTAAGGTTTGAGTTACGCCTAGGGTAAGGGTTCTATTAACCAGAAAGCCCTGAGATCCAAGAACACAGCAGCTGCGAAGGACTAGCCAAGAAGAGCGCAAAAGTACCACAACATGCCTGCCTCCACAGCTTTTTCCTTGGGGACATGCCTAATTCCTGGCTGATTTGCCTTTCTCGTCTTAGGGTTGGGGTTCAGCCTAGGGCTAGGATTTTTAAAAGCAGGAAGCCCTGAGTTCCAGGCACACTGGAGCTGAGAAAGGCATCCAAAAGGGAGTGCAAAAGTGCCACAACATGGCTGCTTTCACGGCTTTTTCCATGGCAAGAAACCTAACATCAGGCTGATTTACTTTCCCAGGGTTACTGTTAGGCTTCGGCCTAGGGCTAGGATTTTTGAAACTAGGAAGCCCTGGGCTCCAGGCACACTGCAGCTGTTCAAGGCATCCCAAGGGGAGTACAAAAGTGCAACAACATGGCAGCTTTCACAGCTTTTTCCTTGGCACCATCCCTATACCTAGGCTGGTTTATCTGCCTAGGGTTAGGGTTAGGGTTCAGCCTAGGGCTTGGATTTCTTTAACCAGGAAGCCCTGAGTTCCAGGCTTACTTCATCTGCCAAAGGCATCCCAAAGGGAGTGCAGAAGTGCCACAATATGGCTGCTTTCACGGCTTTTCCCTTAGGAAGAACCCTAATACCCGGCTGATTTACCTTCCTAGGGTTACTGTTAGGCTTAGGCCTAGGACTTTTAAAACCAGGAAGCCCTGGGCTCCAGGCACACTGCAGCTGCGAAAGGCATCCCAAGGGGAGCGCAAAAGTGACGCAACTTGGCTGCCACCACTGATATTTCCATGAGACCATCCCGAACCATAGGCTGATTTTCCTTCCTAGGGTTAAGGTTTGAGTTACGCCTAGGGTAAGGGTTCTATTAACCAGAAAGCCCTGAGTTCCAAGAACACAGCAGCTGCGAAGGACTAGCCAAGAAGAGCGCAAAAGTACCACAACATGCCTGCCTCCACAGCTTTTTCCTTGGGGACATGCCTAATTCCTGGCTGATTTGCCTTTCTCGTCTTAGGGTTGGGGTTCGGCCTAGGGCTAGGATTTTTAAAAGCAGGAAGCCCTGAGTTCCAGGCACACTGGAGCTGTGAAAGGCATCCAAAAGGGAGTGCAAAAGTGCCACAACATGGCTGCTTTCACGGCTTTTTCCTTGGCAAGAAGCCTAACATCAGGCTGATTTACTTTCCCAGGGTTACTGTTAGGCTTAGGCCTAGGGCTAGGATTTTTGAAACTAGGAAGCCCTTAGCTCCAGGCACACTGCAGCTGTTCAAGGCATCCCAAGGGGAGTACAAAAGTGCAACAACATGGCAGCTTTCACAGCTTTTTCCTTGGCACCATCCCTATACCTAGGCTGATTTATCTGCCTAGGGTTAGGGTTAGGGTTCAGCCTAGGGCTTGGATTTCTTTAACCAGGAAGCCCTGAGTTCCAGGCTTACTTCATCTGCCAAAGGCATCAAAAAGGGAGTGCAGAAGTGCCGCAACATGGCTGCTTTCACGGCTTTTTCCTTGGCAAGAAGCCTAACATCAGGCTGATTTACTTTCCCAGGGTTACTGTTAGGCTTAGGCCTAGGGCTAGGATTTTTGAAACTAGGAAGCCCTTAGCTCCAGGCACACTGCAGCTGTTCAAGGCATCCCAAGGGGAGTACAAAAGTGCAACAACATGGCAGCTTTCACAGCTTTTTCCTTGGCACCATCCCTATACCTAGGCTGGTTTATCTGCCTAGGGTTAGGGTTAGGGTTCAGCCTAGGGCTTGAATTTTTTTTACCAGGAAGCCCTGAGTTCCAGGCTTACTTCATCTGCCAAAGGCATCCCAAAGGGAGTGCAGAAGTGCCACAACATGGCTGCTTTCACGGCTTTTCCCTTAGGAAGAACCCTAATACCCAGCTGATTTACCTTCCTAGGGTTACTGTTAGGCTTAGGCCTAGGACTTTTAAAACCAGGAAGCCCTGGGCTCCAGGCACACTGCAGCTGCAAAAGGCATCCCAAGGGGAGCGCAAAAGTGACGCAACTTGGCTGCCACCACTGATATTTCCATGAGACCATCCCGAACCATAGGCTGATTTTCCTTCCTAGGGTTAAGGTTTGAGTTACGCCTAGGGTAAGGGTTCTATTAACCAGAAAGCCCTGAGTTCCAAGAACACAGCAGCTGCGAAGGACTAGCCAAGAAGAGCGCAAAAGTACCACAACATGCCTGCCTCCACAGCTTTTTCCTTGGGGACATGCCTAATTCCTGGCTGATTTGCCTTTCTCGTCTTAGGGTTGGGGTTCGGCCTAGGGCTAGGATTTTTAAAATCAGGAAGCCCTGAGTTCCAGGAACACTGCAGCTGTGAAAGGCATCCAAAAGGGAGTGCAAAAGTGCCACAACATGGCTGCTTTCACGGCTTTTTCCTTGGCAAGACGCCTAACACCAGGCTGACTTACCTTCCCAGGGTTAATATTAGGCTTAGGCCTAGGGCTAGGATTTTTAAAACTAGGAAGCCCTTAGCTCCAGGCACACTGCAGCTGTTCAAGGCATCCCAAGGGGAGTACAAAAGTGCAACAACATGGCAGCTTTCACAGCTTTTTCCTTGGCACCATCCCTATACCTAGGCTGATTTATCTGCCTAGGGTTAGGGTTAGGGTTCAGCCTAGGGCTTGGATTTCTTTAACCAGGAAGCCCTGAGTTCCAGGCTTACTTCATCTGCCAAAGGCATCCCAAAGGGAGTGCAGAAGTGCCACAACATGGCTGCTTTCACGGCTTTTCCCTTAGGAAGAACCCTAATACCCGGCTGATTTACCTTCCTAGGGTTACTGTTAGGCTTAGGCCTAGGACTTTTAAAACCAGGAAGCCCTGGGCTCCAGGCACACTGCAGCTGCAAAAGGCATCCCAAGGGGAGCGCAAAAGTGACGCAACTTGGCTGCCACCACTGATATTTCCATGAGACCATCCCGAACCATAGGCTGATTTTCCTTCCTAGGGTTAAGGTTTGAGTTACGCCTAGGGTAAGGGTTCTATTAACCAGAAAGCCCTGAGTTCCAAGAACACAGCAGCTGCGAAGGACTAGCCAAGAAGAGCGCAAAAGTACCACAACATGCCTGCCTCCACAGCTTTTTCCTTGGGGACATGCCTAATTCCTGGCTGATTTGCCTTTCTCGTCTTAGGGTTGGGGTTCGGCCTAGGGCTAGGATTTTTAAAAGCAGGAAGCCCTGAGTTCCAGGCACACTGGAGCTGTGAAAGGCATCCAAAAGGGAGTGCAAAAGTGCCACAACATGGCTGCTTTCACGGCTTTTTCCTTGGCAAGAAGCCTAACACCAGGCTGATTTACTTTCCCAGGGTTACTGTTAGGCTTAGGCCTAGGGCTAGGATTTTTGAAACTAGGAAGCCCTTAGCTCCAGGCACACTGCAGCTGTTCAAGGCATCCCAAGGGGAGTACAAAAGTGCAACAACATGGCAGCTTTCACAGCTTTTTCCTTGGCACCATCCCTATACCTAGGCTGATTTATCTGCCTAGAGTTAGGGTTAGGGTTCAGCCTAGGGCTTGGATTTCTTTAACCAGGAAGCCCTGAGTTCCAGGCTTACTTCATCTGCCAAAGGCATCCCAAAGGGAGTGCAGAAGTGCCACAACATGGCTGCTTTCACGGCTTTTCCCTTAGGAAGAACCCTAATACCCGGCTGATTTACCTTCCTAGGGTTACTGTTAGGCTTAGGCCTAGGACTTTTAAAACCAGGAAGCCCTTAGCTCCAGGCACACTGCAGCTGTTCAAGGCATCCCAAGGGGAGCGCAAAAGTGACGCAACTTGGCTGCCACCACTGATATTTCCATGAGACCATCCCGAACCATAGGCTGATTTTCCTTCCTAGGGTTAAGGTTTGAGTTACGCCTAGGGTAAGGGTTCTATTAACCAGAAAGCCCTGAGTTCCAAGAACACAGCAGCTGCGAAGGACTAGCCAAGAAGAGCGCAAAAGTACCACAACATGCCTGCCTCCACAGCTTTTTCCTTGGGGACATGCCTAATTCCTGGCTGATTTGCCTTTCTCGTCTTAGGGTTGGGGTTCGGCCTAGGGCTAGGATTTTTAAAATCAGGAAGCCCTGAGTTCCAGGCACACTGGAGCTGTGAAAGGCATCCAAAAGGGAGTGCAAAAGTGCCACAACATGGCTGCTTTCACGGCTTTTTCCATGGCAAGAAACCTAACATCAGGCTGATTTACTTTTCCAGGGTTACTGTTAGGCTTAGGCCTAGGGCTAGGATTTTTGAAACTAGGAAGCCCTGGGCTCCAGGCACACTGCAGCTGTTCAAGGCATCCCAAGGGGAGTACAAAAGTGCAACAACATGGCATCTTTCACAGCTTTTTCCTTGGCACCATCCCTATACCTAGGCTGGTTTATCTGCCTAGGGTTAGGGTTAGGGTTCAGCCTAGGGCTTGGATTTCTTTAACCAGGAAGCCCTGAGTTCCAGGCTTACTTCATCTGCCAAAGGCATCCCAAAGGGAGTGCAGAAGTGCCACAACATGGCTGCTTTCATGGCTTTTCCCTTAGGAAGAACCCTAATACCCGGCTGATTTACCTTCCTAGGGTTACTGTTAGGCTTAGGCCTAGGACTTTTAAAACCAGGAAGCCCTGGGCTCCAGGCACACTGCAGCTGCAAAAGGCATCCCAAGGGGAGCGCAAAAGTGACGCAACTTGGCTGCCACCACTGATATTTCCATGAGACCATCCCGAACCATAGGCTGATTTTCCTTCCTAGGGTTAAGGTTTGAGTTACGCCTAGGGTAAGGGTTCTATTAACCAGAAAGCCCTGAGTTCCAAGAACACAGCAGCTGCGAAGGACTAGCCAAGAAGAGCGCAAAAGTACCACAACATGCCTGCCTCCACAGCTTTTTCCTTGGGGACATGCCTAATTCCTGGCTGATTTGCCTTTCTCGTCTTAGGGTTGGGGTTCGGCCTAGGGCTAGGATTTCTAAAAGCAGGAAGCCCTGAGTTCCAGGCACACTGGAGCTGTGAAAGGCATCCAAAAGGGAGTGCAAAAGTGCCACAACATGGCTGCTTTCACGGCTTTTTCCATGGCAAGACGCCTAACATCAGGCTGATTTACTTTCCCAGGGTTACTGTTAGGCTTAGGCCTAGGGCTAGGATTTTTGAAACTAGGAAGCCCTTAGCTCCAGGCACACTGCAGCTGTTCAAGGCATCCCAAGGGGAGTACAAAAGTGCAACAACATGGCAGCTTTCACAGCTTTTTCCTTGGCACCATCCCTATACCTAGGCTGATTTATCTGCCTAGGGTTAGGGTTAGGGTTCAGCCTAGGGCTTGAATTTTTTTTACCAGGAAGCCCTGAGTTCCAGGCTTACTTCATCTGCCAAAGGCATCCCAAAGGGAGTGCAGAAGTGCCACAACATGGCTGCTTTCACGGCTTTTCCCTTAGGAAGAACCCTAATACCCGGCTGATTTACCTTCCTAGGGTTACTGTTAGGCTTAGGCCTAGGACTTTTAAAACCAGGAAGCCCTGGGCTCCAGGCACACTGCAGCTGCAAAAGGCATCCCAAGGGGAGCGCAAAAGTGACGCAACTTGGCTGCCACCACTGATATTTCCATGAGACCATCCCGAACCATAGGCTGATTTTCCTTCCTAGGGTTAAGGTTTGAGTTACGCCTAGGGTAAGGGTTCTATTAACCAGAAAGCCCTGAGATCCAAGAACACAGCAGCTGCGAAGGACTAGCCAAGAAGAGCGCAAAAGTACCACAACATGCCTGCCTCCACAGCTTTTTCCTTGGGGACATGCCTAATTCCTGGCTGATTTGCCTTTCTCGTCTTAGGGTTGGGGTTCAGCCTAGGGCTAGGATTTTTAAAAGCAGGAAGCCCTGAGTTCCAGGCACACTGGAGCTGTGAAAGGCATCCAAAAGGGAGTGCAAAAGTGCCACAACATGGCTGCTTTCACGGCTTTTTCCATGGCAAGAAACCTAACATCAGGCTGATTTACTTTCCCAGGGTTACTGTTAGGCTTCGGCCTAGGGCTAGGATTTTTGAAACTAGGAAGCCCTGGGCTCCAGGCACACTGCAGCTGTTCAAGGCATCCCAAGGGGAGTACAAAAGTGCAACAACATGGCATCTTTCACAGCTTTTTCCTTGGCACCATCCCTATACCTAGGCTGGTTTATCTGCCTAGGGTTAGGGTTAGGGTTCAGCCTAGGGCTTGGATTTCTTTAACCAGGAAGCCCTGAGTTCCAGGCTTACTTCATCTGCCAAAGGCATCCCAAAGGGAGTGCAGAAGTGCCACAACATGGCTGCTTTCACGGCTTTTCCCTTAGGAAGAACCCTAATACCCGGCTGATTTACCTTCCTAGGGTTACTGTTAGGCTTAGGCCTAGGACTTTTAAAACCAGGAAGCCCTGGGCTCCAGGCACACTGCAGCTGCGAAAGGCATCCCAAGGGGAGCGCAAAAGTGACGCAACTTGGCTGCCACCACTGATATTTCCATGAGACCATCCCGAACCATAGGCTGATTTTCCTTCCTAGGGTTAAGGTTTGAGTTACGCCTAGGGTAAGGGTTCTATTAACCAGAAAGCCCTGAGTTCCAAGAACACAGCAGCTGCGAAGGACTAGCCAAGAAGAGCGCAAAAGTACCACAACATGCCTGCCTCCACAGCTTTTTCCTTGGGGACATGCCTAATTCCTGGCTGATTTGCCTTTCTCGTCTTAGGGTTGCGGTTCGGCCTAGGGCTAGGATTTTTAAAAGCAGGAAGCCCTGAGTTCCAGGCACACTGGAGCTGTGAAAGGCATCCAAAAGGGAGTGCAAAAGTGCCACAACATGGCTGCTTTCACGGCTTTTTCCATGGCAAGAAGCCTAACATCAGGCTGATTTACTTTCCCAGGGTTACTGTTAGGCTTAGGCCTAGGGCTAGGATTTTTGAAACTAGGAAGCCCTTATCTCCAGGCACACTGCAGCTGTTCAAGGCATCCCAAGGGGAGTACAAAAGTGCAACAACATGGCAGCTTTCACAGCTTTTTCCTTGGCACCATCCCTATACCTAGGCTGGTTTATCTGCCTAGGGTTAGGGTTAGGGTTCAGCCTAGGGCTTGGATTTCTTTAACCAGGAAGCCCTGAGTTCCAGGCTTACTTCATCTGCCAAAGGCATCAAAAAGGGAGTGCAGAAGTGCCGCAACATGGCTGCTTTCACGGCTTTTTCCTTGGCAAGAAGCCTAACATCAGGCTGATTTACTTTCCCAGGGTTACTGTTAGGCTTAGGCCTAGGGCTAGGATTTTTGAAACTAGGAAGCCCTTAGCTCCAGGCACACTGCAGCTGTTCAAGGCATCCCAAGGGGAGTACAAAAGTGCAACAACATGGCAGCTTTCACAGCTTTTTCCTTGGCACCATCCCTATACCTAGGCTGATTTATCTGCCTAGGGTTAGGGTTAGGGTTCAGCCTAGGGCTTGAATTTCTTTAACCAGGAAGCCCTGAGTTCCAGGCTTACTTCATCTGCCAAAGGCATCCCAAAGGGAGTGCAGAAGTGCCACAACATGGCTGCTTTCACGGCTTTTCCCTTAGGAAGAACCCTAATACCCGGCTGATTTACCTTCCTAGGGTTACTGTTAGGCTTAGGCCTAGGACTTTTAAAACCAGGAAGCCCTGAGCTCCAGGCACACTGTAGCTGTTCAAGGCATCCCAAGGGGAGCGCAAAAGTGACGCAACTTGGCTGCCACCACTGATATTTCCATGAGACCATCCCGAACCATAGGCTGATTTTCCTTCCTAGGGTTAAGGTTTGAGTTACGCCTAGGGTAAGGGTTCTATTAACCAGAAAGCCCTGAGTTCCAAGAACACAGCAGCTGCGAAGGACTAGCCAAGAAGAGCGCAAAAGTACCACAACATGCCTGCCTCCACAGCTTTTTCCTTGGGGACATGCCTAATTCCTGGCTGATTTGCCTTTCTCGTCTTAGGGTTGGGGTTCGGCCTAGGGCTAGGATTTTTAAAAGCAGGAAGCCCTGAGTTCCAGGCACACTGGAGCTGTGAAAGGCATCCAAAAGGGAGTGCAAAAGTGCCACAACATGGCTGCTTTCACGGCTTTTTCCATGGCAAGAAACCTAACATCAGGCTGATTTACTTTTCCAGGGTTACTGTTAGGCTTAGGCCTAGGGCTAGGATTTTTGAAACTAGGAAGCCCTGGGCTCCAGGCACACTGCAGCTGTTCAAGGCATCCCAAGGGGAGTACAAAAGTGCAACAACATGGCAGCTTTCACAGCTTTTTCCTTGGCACCATCCCTATACCTAGGCTGGTTTCTCTGCCTAGGGTTAGGGTTAGGGTTCAGCCTAGGGCTTGGATTTCTTTAACCAGGAAGCCCTGAGTTCCAGGCTTACTTCATCTGCCAAAGGCATCCCAAAGGGAGTGCAGAAGTGCCACAACATGGCTGCTTTCACGGCTTTTCCCTTAGGAAGAACCCTAATACCCGGCTGATTTACCTTCCTAGGGTTACTGTTAGGCTTAGGCCTAGGACTTTTAAAACCAGGAAGCCCTGGGCTCCAGGCACACTGCAGCTGCAAAAGGCATCCCAAGGGGAGCGCAAAAGTGACGCAACTTGGCTGCCACCACTGATATTTCCATGAGACCATCCCGAACCATAGGCTGATTTTCCTTCCTAGGGTTAAGGTTTGAGTTACGCCTAGGGTAAGGGTTCTATTAACCAGAAAGCCCTGAGTTCCAAGAACACAGCAGCTGCGAAGGACTAGCCAAGAAGAGCGCAAAAGTACCACAACATGCCTGCCTCCACAGCTTTTTCCTTGGGGACATGCCTAATTCCTGGCTGATTTGCCTTTCTCGTCTTAGGGTTGGGGTTCAGCCTAGGGCTAGGATTTTTAAAAGCAGGAAGCCCTGAGTTCCAGGCACACTGGAGCTGTGAAAGGCATCCAAAAGGGAGTGCAAAAGTGCCACAACATGGCTGCTTTCACGGCTTTTTCCATGGCAAGAAGCCTAACATCAGGCTGATTTACTTTCCCAGGGTTACTGTTAGGCTTAGGCCTAGGGCTAGGATTTTTGAAACTAGGAAGCCCTGGGCTCCAGGCACACTGCAGCTGTTCAAGGCATCCCAAGGGGAGTACAAAAGTGCAACAACATGGCAGCTTTCACAGCTTTTTCCTTGGCACCATCCCTATACCTAGGCTGATTGATCTGCCTAGGGTTAGGATTAGGGTTCAGCCTAGGGCTTGGATTTCTTTAACCAGGAAGCCCTGAGTTCCAGGCTTACTTCATCTGCCAAAGGCATCAAAAAGGGAGTGCAGAAGTGCCGCAACATGGCTGCTTTCACGGCTTTTTCCTTGGCAAGAAGCCTAACATCAGGCTGATTTACTTTCCCAGGGTTACTGTTAGGCTTAGGCCTAGGGCTAGGATTTTTGAAACTAGGAAGCCCTTAGCTCCAGGCACACTGCAGCTGTTCAAGGCATCCCAAGGGGAGTACAAAAGTGCAACAACATGGCAGCTTTCACAGCTTTTTCCTTGGCACCATCCCTATACCTAGGCTGATTTATCTGCCTAGGGTTAGGGTTAGAGTTCAGCCTAAGGCTTGGATTTCTTTAACCAGGAAGCCCTGAGTTCCAGGCTTACTTCATCTGCCAAAGGCATCCCAAAGGGAGTTCAGAAGTGCCACAACATGGCTGCTTTCACGGCTTTTTCCATGGCAAGAAGCCTAACATCAGGCTGATTTACTTTCCCAGGGTTACTGTTAGGCTTAGGCCTAGGGCTAGGTTTTTTGAAACAAGAAGGCCCTTAGCTCCAGGCACACTGCAGCTGTTCAAGGCATCCCAAGGGGAGTACAAAAGTGCAACAACATGGCAGCTTTCACAGCTTTTTCCTTGGCACCATCCCTATACCTAGGCTGATTTATCTGCCTAGGGTTAGGGTTAGGGTTCAGCCTAGGGCTTGAATTTTTTTTACCAGGAAGCCCTGAGTTCCAGGCTTACTTCATCTGCCAAAGGCATCCCAAAGGGAGTGCAGAAGTGCCACAACATGGCTGCTTTCACGGCTTTTCCCTTAGGAAGAACCCTAATACCCGGCTGATTTACCTTCCTAGGGTTACTGTTAGGCTTAGGCCTAGGACTTTTAAAACCAGGAAGCCCTGGGCTCCAGGCACACTGCAGCTGCAAAAGGCATCCCAAGGGGAGCGCAAAAGTGACGCAACTTGGCTGCCACCACTGATATTTCCATGAGACCATCCCGAACCATAGGCTGATTTTCCTTCCTAGGGTTAAGGTTTGAGTTACGCCTAGGGTAAGGGTTCTATTAACCAGAAAGCCCTGAGATCCAAGAACACAGCAGCTGCGAAGGACTAGCCAAGAAGAGCGCAAAAGTACCACAACATGCCTGCCTCCACAGCTTTTTCCTTGGGGACATGCCTAATTCCTGGCTGATTTGCCTTTCTCGTCTTAGGGTTGGGGTTCAGCCTAGGGCTAGGATTTTTAAAAGCAGGAAGCCCTGAGTTCCAGGCACACTGGAGCTGTGAAAGGCATCCAAAAGGGAGTGCAAAAGTGCCACAACATGGCTGCTTTCACGGCTTTTTCCATGGCAAGAAACCTAACATCAGGCTGATTTACTTTCCCAGGGTTACTGTTAGGCTTCGGCCTAGGGCTAGGATTTTTGAAACTAGGAAGCCCTGGGCTCCAGGCACACTGCAGCTGTTCAAGGCATCCCAAGGGGAGTACAAAAGTGCAACAACATGGCATCTTTCACAGCTTTTTCCTTGGCACCATCCCTATACCTAGGCTGGTTTATCTGCCTAGGGTTAGGGTTAGGGTTCAGCCTAGGGCTTGGATTTCTTTAACCAGGAAGCCCTGAGTTCCAGGCTTACTTCATCTGCCAAAGGCATCCCAAAGGGAGTGCAGAAGTGCCACAACATGGCTGCTTTCACGGCTTTTTCCTTGGCAAGAAGCCTAACATCAGGCTGATTTACTTTCCCAGGGTTACTGTTAGGCTTAGGCCTAGGGCTAGGATTTTTGAAACTAGGAAGCCCTTAGCTCCAGGCACACTGCAGCTGTTCAAGGCATCCCAAGGGGAGTACAAAAGTGCAACAACATGGCAGCTTTCACAGCTTTTTCCTTGGCACCATCCCTATACCTAGGCTGATTTATCTGCCTAGGGTTAGGGTTAGAGTTCAGCCTAAGGCTTGGATTTCTTTAACCAGGAAGCCCTGAGTTCCAGGCTTACTTCATCTGCCAAAGGCATCCCAAAGGGAGTTCAGAAGTGCCACAACATGGCTGCTTTCACGGCTTTTTCCTTGGCAAGAAGCCTAACATCAGGCTGATTTACTTTCCCAGGGTTACTGTTAGGCTTAGGCCTAGGGCTAGGTTTTTTGAAACAAGAAGGCCCTTAGCTCCAGGCACACTGCAGCTGTTCAAGGCATCCCAAGGGGAGTACAAAAGTGCAACAACATGGCAGCTTTCACAGCTTTTTCCTTGGCACCATCCCTATACCTAGGCTGATTTATCTGCCTAGGGTTAGGGTTAGGGTTCAGCCTAGGGCTTGAATTTTTTTTACCAGGAAGCCCTGAGTTCCAGGCTTACTTCATCTGCCAAAGGCATCCCAAAGGGAGTGCAGAAGTGCCACAACATGGCTGCTTTCACGGCTTTTCCCTTAGGAAGAACCCTAATACCCGGCTGATTTACCTTCCTAGGGTTACTGTTAGGCTTAGGCCTAGGACTTTTAAAACCAGGAAGCCCTGGGCTCCAGGCACACTGCAGCTGCAAAAGGCATCCCAAGGGGAGCGCAAAAGTGACGCAACTTGGCTGCCACCACTGATATTTCCATGAGACCATCCCGAACCATAGGCTGATTTTCCTTCCTAGGGTTAAGGTTTGAGTTACGCCTAGGGTAAGGGTTCTATTAACCAGAAAGCCCTGAGATCCAAGAACACAGCAGCTGCGAAGGACTAGCCAAGAAGAGCGCAAAAGTACCACAACATGCCTGCCTCCACAGCTTTTTCCTTGGGGACATGCCTAATTCCTGGCTGATTTGCCTTTCTCGTCTTAGGGTTGGGGTTCAGCCTAGGGCTAGGATTTTTAAAAGCAGGAAGCCCTGAGTTCCAGGCACACTGGAGCTGTGAAAGGCATCCAAAAGGGAGTGCAAAAGTGCCACAACATGGCTGCTTTCACGGCTTTTTCCATGGCAAGAAACCTAACATCAGGCTGATTTACTTTCCCAGGGTTACTGTTAGGCTTCGGCCTAGGGCTAGGATTTTTGAAACTAGGAAGCCCTGGGCTCCAGGCACACTGCAGCTGTTCAAGGCATCCCAAGGGGAGTACAAAAGTGCAACAACATGGCATCTTTCACAGCTTTTTCCTTGGCACCATCCCTATACCTAGGCTGGTTTATCTGCCTAGGGTTAGGGTTAGGGTTCAGCCTAGGGCTTGGATTTCTTTAACCAGGAAGCCCTGAGTTCCAGGCTTACTTCATCTGCCAAAGGCATCCCAAAGGGAGTGCAGAAGTGCCACAACATGGCTGCTTTCACGGCTTTTCCCTTAGGAAGAACCCTAATACCCGGCTGATTTACCTTCCTAGGGTTACTGTTAGGCTTAGGCCTAGGACTTTTAAAACCAGGAAGCCCTGGGCTCCAGGCACACTGCAGCTGCAAAAGGCATCCCAAGGGGAGCGCAAAAGTGACGCAACTTGGCTGCCACCACTG